>NC_084821.1:23044023-23277678 GCF_958449725.1 Rosa rugosa | reverse complement strand
CTTGCCATTCTTTCTAATTATTGCCTGATTAAGCTGATTTAGAAGTACATTCCTCTCCAATCTGGAAGTTGATTTATAGCAGAGAAATCCTGATTTTTAAATATTCTCAGGCAAAGCTATGTGCGCCATGTGAGCCTAGTCGGTAGGAGATCAGTCACGGGACACAAGAAGCATAACAAAGAACAAAAGAGGGCTTGATCAATCAACCCACCGTTTTGGATCTCACACGCATACTTATTACTTTTCTATTGCAAATTCTTGTTTTACTTAGTCACGCCTCACGGGAGAATAATATATATAAAGGGCCGAAACAATGAAAACTTAAGTAGACAAATCAACTAAGCTGTATATGCACGTAATTGATACATGTAATCAATAGTATCATTCCCCACATGAAACTTTAAAAGACATTCCGAGAATTTAACACATGAATAAGCATTTCATGTGTAGTCCAAAGCCAAAACTTGAATGGAAGCTGCTGGGTACTAATTAAATAAACACTTTCATTACTGAGAATGAGTCATCTTACATTAGCTTTTATTTTCTACCGTCTCCTATTTTACACTGCTGTGTTAGAAACTCCATAAGCTTAGCGGCTCACCCTACCCTAACAGGCCAAGTCATATAAATCATGGGGCCATTCAGAAAATAAGAACCCCCATGAAATCATATTACAATTTCATTGTCCTTTACTTACAAACAACAGCTAAGAACATGACGTACATACAAGCTCACAGAGGGTACATGACATCAAGAACTGTATCAGTTTGTCCCGACGTCGGCGCATAATTTACCACGTCGCAGGCCTACAACTGCAAAGCAATGGCCAACATTGTGTTAATTATTCTGGACCAGTAATAAGAAAAGTATTGAAGGATGGATCAAATAATGACAACAGCTAAATGTCTACATCAGGTAGTTGAACCAAGACATGTAAGAATGAACAATCACGAAAATAAGAGCAGTGTCAAACTAAAGCTGACAGCCTCTCAAAGCAATGCAATTACAACATGTCATTTGAATTCAAGAATATAAACATTCTCTTCGTAATAGGAAGAACATATTATGGTTGGAAAGTTGGAAGGGGTGTGAAATGTTCACTTTTCAGAACATAATATAAAATCTGAACCATTTGTTTAGGTACACTCTCATACAATAAGTTGGACAGATATGTCAATGACTAGATTATCTGGTAAAAGAACATGATCAGGAAAACTACAATAAACTTAACATCCAAGAACTTGCTCGAAGAAAAAAAGAAAAAGAAAAACCACGTTTACAGACCTATCATGATCTCCTGAATATGTGATGACGTGCCAACACTTCAGGTATTCCCAATGCAGAGATGCTTTCACAACCAAAGATATCTTGAAGCTTTGCATCACATAGAATAGCCATTGGATTCAGAGGATCCTAAAGATGTATTTAAAGATGGGAGAGAGAGAGGGGAAAAAAAAAAGAAGGTAAATACCCCAGATTGCAACTGTTAATAATTTGTGAACTTACAAGGTTTAAATAAATTACAGGATAAGAACAGGCTAACAAAAAATTCATAACTAGACCTGTAAAACAACTTTGGACAACATCTATGCCGTTAAGTGTAGGGTGCAAATTTTCATCCCTTTAAATGCTCAAACTAAGTTCGCAGATGCTAACAGAGACAATGTATTAAGGTCTTGTTATCAACCTTAATTTTAGATACATCAAATATATAAAATCAGTACAGACATTCAGAAATGTAGCTGAAACATGACCATTATAAGCTATAAAAAACCAAAAATTGCATTTTTTTGTTGGAGATTAATCTTGCATAAGATGAATCAACTGACACTACAGAACCACTGTTGCTGACTAAATAAAGACCATGGAACAAAGATTAAGCTATTGTTACCAACCTTAGTTATAAACATGACCAATGTAAGCTAAAAAAAAATAAAAAAATATTGCGTTTTTTTTTTTTCATTGGAGGGCAAGAGCAGGAAACTGAAAATACCTCCAGACGGTTGACCTTTATGTATTCCCATATTCGTTGCAAAACCTCAGACTGGAGCATCTCCCTCCCACCAACACCAAAAAAATTTGCAAGTGCTTCAGATATTATCACAGAAGGACCTGACTGGGAACTCTTTGTTCCAGAGTCCGCGACAACCTTGGGCTTCTTGGGAACTGGCTGTTCTGACAGCACCAAGACACCAAGTCCTTAGATATGCATCCAATTTTACAAGCATAACATATAACACAGAGACACAAATGTGTGACAGCACACACGAAGAAGGAACTGTTTCACCAAATACATACTTGAAGGTTCAAGTGCAATGATATGTTTAGCCAGCAATTTGTTCATCTTAAACATATCAGTACAGTCTGTCTCGAAAACCAACCGCAGCTCATCATTGCAAATAATTTTCCTCTTGTTACCGGGGTCTTGGAGGTTGTGTTTTCTTATGTAAGCCCACAGTTGCTTCACAATCTGAACTCAATTAAAAAAAAAAAACATAAATAAGTCAAAACTCCCGGAAGTTAATATACAAACTCTGATGCATAGCAATGACGAATGAGCTTGAACCTCAGTCCTTGGAAGAGTTGGATGGCCAACAATGACCTGTAGTTCGGGCGAAACACCACAAAGTTTGTTTAGACCCCCCGGGCCTCCTTTTCTCTTTGGTTTAGGTTTAGCGCTGCAACATAATGACAAAATTCCCAAACATAAAATTACTAAACATACTATCACAACAACATTGGTTAAAATCATCTTTTCCCGTCATTTGCGTGCAACCCAAAACATAAAGTTCATCAATCTTCACAAGTTTCAAGCTTTGGTCGTTCTACTTTAATATGACTTGGGAACATAAAGGACAAGCATTCTGCTTTCTAATCAAGACATATGAACACCTTAACTTACAACTTGAAACCAAACAGAAACAGGAGACTAAGCCCACTACTAGATAAAATGCCTTTAAACTAATAAATATTAATGTAAGAAGAAAATTTTGACCACCAGAAGACTTATGCAACCTAAAACTGTAGCCCTAAACATATTTCCCGCCCAAATAACAATACTTGATCGAACCCAAACAAAATTTGAAGGAAATGGACTTGGGAAATGCACAATTTTTCTGGGTATCGAGTTTGCGAGAAAATAAGGACAAAATTGGTAGAAGAAAGAGACACGTACCCATCCTTAGGCGGCGGGTCGGAGGCGGAAACGGATGCGGGTACGGGAGTAGTGCTGGGCTCGGGCTTGGGCTTGGGCTTGGGAGAAGGAAGTTGAGGAGGGTGGGAGGCGAAGGTCTGGAAGGCGGAGGGAGGCGGGTGGTAATTGGGGTTTTGCTGGAGGGCAAAATGGTCTTTAGGAGGTTGAGGTTGAGGCTGGGGAGGAGGGGGAGTTGGTGGTGGCGGGTGGGATTGGAGAAGGTAGTGGATCTGGGCCCGAATGAAGTCGGCCTTGTGCGAGAGGTCGTGGCCGCCGAGCTTGGACTGGAGCTGCTGCACGACGTCGTTTAGAGTGGCGAACGTCGGGGCGTCGGAGGCGTGGATCAGGGCTTCTAAAGCTTGCGATATCTCTTGCTCTGTCGCCATTCTCTCTCTCTCTCTCTGCCTCCCCCCAACCCCAAGAGTGCTGTTGAGCTTTATCTCTTTCTCTCTCTTCTTGTCTTGTGAGGGTAAATGACGGAACGGTCCTGGGAGTTGAGGTGATTGGGTGGGCGTCGAGGCGGGGTTAGTTTCGTCTTTTTCGGGTGTTTTATAATTTATATTTCTTGCTTGGTGGCACCTGAATCGTGAAACTTTTGAAATTACACACTTTCTTGCTTGTCTGTTTGTTTTCGCTTTTTGGGACCGTCTTTTCCGCTATTCGTGCTCAATCGTCTCTGCTAGAAAAAATGAGAGAATTTCGGAGATTTATGGGTTTTTTTTTTTTTTTTTTGGCTTCGCGGTTTCTAGTACTACCGTTTTCTATGATGGTCGACGAAGTTTCAGCCCGTTTGGCAGCAACATTTGCCATGTCTGATAAGGAGAAAATGTCATTTGGTTATATCGGTAATGTGACCTCTTCACGCGCTGAGGGAGCATTGTTCATGATAGGATCAATGTTGTCACGTTTGGCACCGTGATCCAATTGGACAAACCGGGAATTCGCAAAGGTTCCACTGCTAGGGTTCAGATGATCTGCAACTAGTTGGTGTCTCGTACCTAACAAGCCCACCTTCCATTGATTTTTGAATTCACCTCCGATCGACACCACCATAACGATTCGGTTCAAATATGAGAAAGTGGTTGGCCTTTGCCAGACCTGTGAGTTTCTAGAGCACTGCATAAGCCACTGTGTGGGGTTTTCTGGAGATTAATGATATGCTGTGTCTGTTATCCCAAATCCTAATACTAGCGCTAAGGTTTCTGGTGCCTTGATTAAAACACCTCACTTCTCGGCGTCAGAGCCACTTTCTTGTATGGTTTCTCAGGCTCGGGCACGTTTATGACAGCATCCAAGGTTTTCACTTTCACTATATTGAGTAATCTAGTGGAGCTTCTAGCTGCACAACTAACACAGTTCTTCTCTAAGACTCAGCTTGCTTCCATTTCTTATGTAGTCGTTTCTACTTTTTTTTTTTTGGACGTGAAAAGACTTTCAATAAAGCCCAGAGGGCAAAGAAGCAGACTAGACCCAGAAGAATCAAAGCCCAGCAAACAATACAATCAAGCTTTCATAGTCAACAGCCCACACTAGAGGCACGACTAGACAAGCTAACTAAGAGCAGAAACGTGAAAAGCTACAGAGGATCGGAAGAAAAAACAACGATAAAAGAAAAAAGGACCGCCAAGATCTACGGTCTCAACCCAGCCATTGGCGCCGACGGTGGACATGGTAATCCGTCGCGAGAGAGAACATGGACCAAGGAAGACGGCGGCCTGCCAATCCAGACGTCCGGGCATGTCTTCCTCACACTAAGCGACGCAACATGATGGGCTACGCAATTCGCTTTTCTGGGAATCCACGACCATGAGATTTGCCTGCATGGAGGAGGAGCTGCTCGAATTCGAGCAATCACAGGAGAAATTCTCCAATCTCTACCGGAGTCGATACCATTGATGTCTTTTACTAGCTCTTGGCAGTCCGATTCGATATGTATATATAGGGAGGTGAATGCACTTCTGGGCAAGAGAGAGAGCGAGGATGGCAGCTTTTCCTTCAGCTTCAATTGCCAAATTTGATCGGCAATGTTGAGATGCACCATCAACTAGAACTCCATTATCATTTCGCACAAAAACACCAAGACCAGCCAGGTTAGCTCTGTTATCCCAAGTCGCATCGGAATTGATTTTGATGCAGCAATTGGGTGGCTTTGTCCAAGTGGTTTTTGGATTATCGGGGTTCTGGTTTATGTTATGGGGATGAGTTTGTGAATGGTGGGTAATTTGTGTTGGGATTTGATTGTGAAGATGCAAGTGGGTTTGTTGTAGGTTGGCATGGTCAGAATTGGGATTAGTTGCAGTGAGGTTATTGGTTTGGGTTGTTTGAGAGTGGTGGGATGAGTTTGGGAATGTGCACGTACGGATGGTCAGGGGCTTGTTGATTTTGAGTGTTGGTGACACTATGAATGGGGGTAGGTTGCATAAGGTGTGAGAAGAAGTGTGAAAGGTTGGCAATGTTTGGGGTATGGGAGGAAAGAGTGTGATTTGGATTGTGAATGGGGAATGGGGAGGTAGGAATAGGGACAGAAGAGGAGGGAGTACAGTTAGAAATCATACCTGGCTCATGCTAATGACCATGATTCATTGCTTTCAGGAACTCCAGGGCAGCTTTTTCTGCTCGAGATGCAATCAACATTGGATAGGTATTGGTAGCCTGATAAATGGCTTGAAATCTACTCTTCCACAACTCCGAACAGATGAAGGAAATGGTGGTAAGACAACTTTTTTGAAGCTCCTTATTTCGGGTTTAGGGATTTGGATTGTGAATGGGGAATGGGGAGGTAGGAATAGGGACAGAAGAGGAGGGAGTACAGTTGGAAATCATACCTGGCTCATGCTAATGACCATGATTCATTGCTTTCAGGAACTCCAGGGCAGCTTTTTCTGCTCGAGATGCAATCAACATTGGATGGGTATTGGTAGCCTGATAAATGGCTTGAAATCTACTCTTCCACAACTCCGAACAGATGAAGGAAATGGTGGTAAGACAACTTTTTTGAAGCTCCTTATTTCGGCCTGCTAGCTTGAGAATTTGTTCCAACCATCTTTCAATTGATGTAATTTCTTGAACATTAATCTTGTAATTTAATGAACAAGCAAACCAAGTGCATATAGCAATAGGGCAGAGTAGGATGATGTGTTCAATTGTTTCTGGAGCTAGGCCACAATTTGGACAAATGAGCAAATATGGAGGTCCCAATAGAAAAATTCAGTCACCGTCCCCAAACTATGCTGCCAAGGCCAATTTGAAACCCGAACTCTCAAAAGTATCAATGTGATACCCAAAGACAAATTTTGATATCAACGTGATGCTTCCGTCCAAAATTTGTGACGGTTCCGTTAAAAAAGTGACGTGGCAAGAACATGAAGACCAAAAACAAAGAAAAAGACCAATGTACCCTTTTTCTTTTGTTAATTCATTTTTTTTCTTTTTCTTTTTCCTTCTTCTTCTTCTTCCCTGATGATCTGGGAACTTTCCCAGAAAACTTGACATCATCATCATCATCACGAGAGTTGATGATGCTTAAGCCTACTTTACTACTACCCCAACTCCTCTTATGCCCATGAAGAGGTGGTCTTGGGGACCTAAAGGTGTTAACGTTAGTGACCGAGGGGTCTCTAGTTAGCTTTAGAGAGAGAGAGAGAGAGAGAACGACACAAGAAGTATAGTGGTTCATTTCCCGCCTTAGCGGGAAACTACGTCCACTTGAATGTTTAACTAGTGTGTTCGGGCCTTGCGGCCCAAAGGGATTACAAAAGATGTAACGGGATGATGTTGAAGTGGGAGGAGGCATTCCTTTTATAGGTGAAGGAAGTCATCTCCTTTACATGGTTTTTGATGTGGGACAAGCAAACAACTATTCTAGTATAGAAATACATATTTTGGAGGCAACTTGGCAAGGCCGGAAAGGTGGCTTCCCGGCCACGGATTTGCGACTTCCGGATACCGTAGCGTAGCTTGAACATAGGGCTACAAGATGCAAGTAGCGGTTGGGCCTCACCATGGCTTGTGGGTGTCCCAAAGAGGGTGTTACTTATGCTTGGTGAGATAGCAAACTAGCTTGCTAGTAGGTAGATACAAGTCCTCGAAGTCCCCAAGTAAGAGGAGCTTCTTGGTTGGGGAGTTATAATCATAAAGTCATCAAGCATAAGTAACCGGGAGGCACGGAGCCCCTACAAGTCCCCGAACTCCGTAAGCAAGAAGGGACTCGTTTGATCCTGCACAATGAGACAAAAACGCGCATATGTAGAATGCTTTGTTGTATTGGTTACCGTTCGTATTAATTGAATGCGAAAAGAATTCGATTTGTAACGAACAACAAATGGTAGAAGAATTCAATATTCCATTAATGTGTACGAACATGTAAAATATTGGTAGTTGTATATGTGGATCTTATGGTCATATAACATGCACAATAGATAGTGGCAAGTGTAATCGGTGTCCATATAAAATTGTGGGAGTAGTCCCGGTGACATCGTATGAAGCGTTTGTGAACTTGAGGCTTAAGTAAAACATGTTGGACATGATCGAACAAGTTGGGTTGTTCGAGCAAGTTGGGTGTAGTTGAGTGTGTAGGCGCTGTGCGAGCATGCGAGGCGTGGCCCAAGCGCAAGTCGTGGCCATACTCGATACCCAAGCGAGTCGTAACCCGAGCAAGTCGTTTATCCGAGCATGTTTAATTAAGTCGTAAGTGTCACAAGCTTCTAGATGCCTGTCACATGAAAGTGCATTTAAGCATGTATGTGTGTAGCATGTACTTGTAGTAAAGTTGCTAATAACATTTTGTAGGCATGCTTAAGGGTCATGGAGACATGTATAGTCATGGCAAAGGCTCTAATTGCAAGAGCGTAAGAGATAAGACATAGTTACTTATCTTATGCCGATTTGGAGGTTAGCGGAGTTGGCCGAGCATGACGGTCCATTGCTTGTGGCGGATAAAGTACTCCGATAATGTCCGTCAACTTGTAGTTGCGGTTGAATGCTCTATAGAAATAATTGAATTTCCTTGAAACAAAATAGATGATTAATATGTAGATTTGTAAAATCAACATCACTAATTTGCATATGTACTTTGATAAGATTGTAAGCAAAGTGATGTATTAATTTAAGCTAAGTGTAGCATGCTATATCAATAAGTAATGAGTCATATGGGTCTCTCATGTGTAGCTAACAAATCAACCATGAAAGAATATGGACAGAGCATCGACACATGTATGTAGCATGTGCACGGACAAAGTGCCAATGTGTTCCATGCGATTTGAGATAGATGAGTTTTGTCAAGGCATAGATGCATGTTATATGTGTGTAGGTTCTGGAAGAATAAGAGGTATGCATTCCTGGATTCCATTATGATTGCATAAAAGACAAGGCATGGACACATGGTATATATGTGTAGTCTTTAACATATATATTTACACACAGTAATTATATAATTGCTCTTAAGAAGAAGACAAAACTGAGAAAGTTTTATAATCAAGTGTGAATGATGTGTAGGGCTGTGGGATCATAGTATGCGTTAAATAGACAAGTGTCTCATGTACTTGATGCGTGGCATCATAATTGGAGAAGAGCAGATCATAAACCATGTTAAATATGTTTGAGCTAGAGATACTGCAATCATGCTTTATGCATACGCTATTGTAAATTATAGATATTGAGCCCGGCTCTCTACCGCGGAATTGAAGGTTTGAACAACTTATCTTGCTGGAAGTATTATCGAGTGCTCGGAGCAGCTCGCCGGATGCTTTGAACAGATGAGATGGGTGTCTGCAGCATGTTTTGGGGTGTCCATAGCAGCTGTGATGGTATTGCCCAGCATAGAAGGTCGATTGTCAGTGCCTAGATTCGAGTTCGAGAACACCCTGAAATCTAGAGGCAAAGTTGGGCTCCTAACTAAATCAAAATTTGTTAAACCTATAGGACTCAAACCCACAAACAGACCAGGGACAATGGAAAAAAAAAAATTTGCTTTTCAGATTCGGTCCAAGAACATCATACTAGAAATGTGACTCAGACCGAGCATTAGAAATTGGCATATGCCCCATTTGGTGTTGATCTTGATCCTTTTGAGTTGACATGGTTCTCTTCCTCAGCATTATCTCAAAATCCCCAATTGAGCACCAAAAAGCCCTCTTTTTCTGTATCAAAACCAACGAAGTTCAAATCAATACAAGAACTAATCAACAATCAATAGCTTATAGTCATCCAGAACATCACAATCCATGAGCACATTGTACAAAACAGATACAACAAACACGATTAAACCTCTCACATACATAACCCTTTTTTCTTTATAGCATCAACCAAATTCAAAAATTCCTTCACAAAACTAATATATTATACCACTTGAAGCTCAATCTCTCACCTTCACATGAGAAAACCCAATCTGGAAACCTCCTTGCAATCTTTGAGCAAATGTCCTCTTCCCCAATTTCCTCATCCTCTTCCGCCCAAACTTGTCGCTCACCGACCACGGCACCAGCTCGTCATCAAGGCCGTACCCGTCCTCATCCTCCTCGTCACCGTTGACGTCATCATCATCATGGCCACGACGGTCATCGAAATTGAGAGGGCTCTGGAAAGGCAGATCGAGAAGGCAAACGAGAGGGGTCTGACGACGGTGGGTATGGGCTCGGATTGGGTCGGCGACGGGCGAAGCAATTGGGGAGTCGAATGAAGTGTTGGGCCCAATGAGCTCGGAGTTTTGTGGTGGTTCGGCGTCGAAGTTGGGGTGGGGAGGTTGTTGTTGGAGTCGGCGTCGGAGAGGTCGATGAATTCCCAGAGAGAGTCTTGAACGAAGTCTTCAAATTGCAAGAATTCGAAATCTTTGAAGCTGCTGACGGAACTTGCCATGGTTGATTTTGGTCTCCGATTTGAGAATGAAATTTTGGGGCTTATTCAGTTTAATTTTGAGAGAGAGAGAATTTTGGGGGTTCTTGTTCTTCGGTTTTTGTTGTATGGTCTAAGTTGAATTTTTTTTTTTTTGTCTAAGTTGAAGATGAAAAGCATACATTTTTTTTTTAATATATATATAAACAAAATTGGTGTAAAAGTACGACTTTGCCCTTAAAAATCTAGTCACATGTATGACACATGATCATTTTTAACGGAATTGTCACAAATGTTGAACGGAAGCATCACGTTAATGTCAAAATATGTCTTTAGGTATCACATTGATACTTTTGAGAGTTCAGGTATCAAATTGGCCTTGGGAGCATAATTTGGGGACGGTGACTAAATTTTTCTCAAAAACTCATTTCTCTATCTTTTTTTTTTTTTTTGAGAATGATTTCTCTATCTCCTTTAACCTCATGATTTGTAGGAAAAAGGAAAAAAAAAAAAAACAAAGTAACTTCTCGAGGAAGATCGAAGAGAAAGATTATTAAAACTAATGTAGTTCTTCACTTCTTCCACGTTTTTAATAAAATATATAGGATATACAAACCCAATCAATTGAAGTAAACAAGTGGTATATTTTCGTCTTCGAAAAAAAAAAAATTACCTATTATAAGTTGCCAAGTTGGGATGGGGTATTAATTGAGCTGAGCCTAAAATCGTTTCTTTGCACTTCTTTTTTGGGTTAAACGGGCTGATTGAGAAACTTATTTTGTTGGTGGGCTGTTGGAAAACTTTTTCCCTATAAATGGATCCAGGGGCGGAACTAGGATTTTAAGGTTGGGGGGGGCTTCATGTAATTCCGCCCTTGCCTTGACCTATTTCTCTCTCTCTCTCACCTTTAAATCATATTTCTCTATCTCCTTCTTTAACCTCATGATTTGCAGGAAAAAAAAAAGGGTTTTTATCCATTTACCCCATTTTTAGAGATTTTTTTCCCACTTACCCCATTAAGATTTTTTTTTTGTTTTTAAATTTTTTTTAATACCATTTTACCCTCACCCCTTTGTACTTAGAGAGAGAGAGAGAAAAAATAGAAGAGAGAGAAACCATGGAAGACTTCGCCGGAGTCCGGTCAACTTTCGCCGGATTCCGGTTACCGGCTGCCGCCCACCGGAATGAAAATCTTGTCTGAAAGTTTTTTTTTAGCCCCAATAGACATCTATTGCCCCCTAATAGAGGGGCAATAGAGGGCAATAGAGGTCTATTGCCCCAATAGTCTATTGCCCACTAATAGACGTTTATTGCCCCCCAATAGACGTCTATTGCCCCTAATAGGAATTTCAGTTGCCAGAATGAGAACTAATCTCCCTAATTTAGACAAAATAAACTTTGATTACAGAAAAAAAACAAGGAGATTACATAAATTCAAAACGTCTATTGCCCCCAATAGCCGTCTATTGCCCCCCAATAGAAGGGTAATAGACGTCTATTAGAGGGCAATAGACATTCAAAACTTTTTTTTTTCTTTCCTTCTGTCCCGTTACTTAAAAAAAAAAAAAAAAAAGAAGCTAGAAATTGATTTGGGCACCCAGAGAAAAGCTCTGGGCACCCAATCACCTCTCTCCTCTGCCACAACCTGGGTCGAGCACCGGCGGCGTCCAGGAGGCCATCGAAGACGTCGTGTGGTCATCATTATCAGCGCCGGCCGAGCTTGGTTGAGCTGCAGCAGAATCTGGGCAAAAGTCGACCCGCATCGGCAAGGCGGTTGGACGCGGTCGAGCTCACCTGCGAGTTGCAGCGGAACCTCGCCGGAGTTGGAGATCAGGGAGCGATGAGAGAGAGAGAGAGACGGAGAGAGAGCATATCGGAGAGGAATGAGAGAGAGAGAGAGAGAGAGAGAGAGAGAGTTCAGATTGTGGAGAAAGGAGAGAGACATAGAGGCAGATGTAATTAATTAATTAAGTGAAGGGCAAAACTGTCATTTTACTTTAAACAGGGTAAGTGGGAATAAAATAACCTAAAAGGAATGTTTTAAATTATAGAGAGACTCATCTCACTCTCTATATTTAGGAGCGAAATAGCTAAAAGTTATAATTAATAGAGAGCCACTTAGGAGTCTGGTGCAGCTGCTAAAATAGATAAAAAGCTAAACATGCTCTCCAAAATAATTAATGAGCCAAAATAGAGAGTCTGCTAAAGATGTTCTCAATTGAAGCAAACAAGTGGTATATTTTCATCTTCAAAAAAAAAAAAAAAAACCTATAAAAGCTATTTTTTTATAGCAAAAGTTGGGATGTGAGACCGTGAGAGAGAGGTGATAGATATTTTTCAAATCTAAGTCATTCAAAAATCTATGTCTTAATTATATGAATTTTGTGTAATTGACAAAGAAATAATGAACTGAAGTGCAACAGCGTAATATTTGGCAAAAAAACAGGATGATTTTCTCTTATCTCTCTCTACGACAGTGGCCGCTAGAGTTTCCTACTGCCCATGTCTTCCCAGTTGATCAGGAGTCCTTACTTTCTGATCTCTTCAATGACAGCATTATAGGGGTGCCTCGATGACATTCTATGCATCCTCTCGGCGTTTCTCGTCAACGTACTTGCGACAAGTGTATCTTCTCTCAAACGATCTGATGTTTGTCATGCGGAGGCTTTAAGGCTAAGGTTTAGGTCTGATCTTATGACAGAGGCTGCATGGTGGATTCAAGGAGTTGATCCTGCATGTGGGTATTTGGGCCCTTGCAATAGCGGTGGTGGCTGACGAAGGCGCTGACGCATCAACCTAAGCGACAGATGGGCACTTGAAGCTGCAAGGGGGTTTTCTCAACCCACAATTAGGAAGTGTGCGCTGGCACAACGATCCAGGTTGCGAGATTTCTCAACATAGGATTGAGTCTGGATCCCATCTTATTGGGTCTAGGCCTTCGACCCATACTGCTAGAGCTGCTTTTATTCGGGTTTTGATTTGACCCACTGGCTAGGTGTGCTAGCTTGGGCCTACTGTTTGACCTATTATGCTCTATCTCAAGCCACTTGGCCTATAGGTTGCCCTAGGATGCCCCCTCTGCGTAGGTTGGTCCTAGGGTTTCATGAATAAATAAGGGTTAGTTCTTGTGTTGTTTCAGAGTTCTCTCTAGTAATGTGAGGTTACTGGTTACTTTTGGAATTATTCCCAGGGTGATGTTATGTGGGGGTGGTCAATTATTCTAGACCCATAATTATAACAATTAACTCGGTCAATAATACGGCGGTAAATGTCGTCCATGAAAGCGACAATGATTACGATCATAAGTACGGTAATAACTATTCACAATGATTAACCATCATAAGTGTGCAGGGATTAACCATTATAAGTGCAGCAATCAATTATTGCATGAGTAAATACAGCCATAAAAGCAGTAAAAATAATGACTTGTTGACCAAGTATGTTATTGCCTATATAAAGGAGGCTCGACACCAAGGTAATGCATCTCATTCCGAGTCATTCTACTATACTCAACTAAGAGAGATATTGACTTAGACATCAGAGAGTTTTATGCAGGTACCCCCCCTTCTCTCTTCGAGCCGACGGTCAAACTTTGGGTCAACGATTCTAAGAAGCTTCTCAATTTGTTCATGGTCAAAATCCAATCGGAATTTTTAATTACCAACATGTTACTTTTAGATTAATTTAGGGTTATCTAGGAATGGCTCAATCTTGTCATAGTCTAATATTTAGGTGAGCTATTGTATGATATTACCTACATTTTACTATTAATGGATTGACACTCACCTTCTCTCAAAAAAAGAAATAAAAGAAATAATGAATTTTATTAAATCTCAACCACCAATAATTATAAAATCCAATAGATTATAATTGAAGTATGATTTTAACTATTTAACAAACCCTAACACAGCTACAGCTGCTCTCTAAGAAAAACCCTAACGCTGAGCCAGTCGGCATTCACACTCTTCTATACTGCATGATGGCTACCATCGAGGATGTCACAGCCAATTTTTCTACCTCTCTTGCTCTGGCTGGGGATGACATCGTCCAGGGTTCCCAAGCTTTCTTGCTGGCTCGTCTGCTGACGAAGAAGGCTTTTGGAAGCATGGATTTGTAGCGCCATTTTAGACACATTTGGTACTCAATGGAACGTTCAAGGTTCAAGATCGGACTCCAAACCGATTTGTTTTCTCTTTCGATCAACACAGAGATAGAAACAAGTGCTTAAAAGGGGTCCTTGGTAATTCAATAAAGCCCCGATGAATATACAAGCCTATGATGGTTTAGCAGCACCTAAGTCTATTCTGATAGAGACTCTATTTTTGGGGTATGCATCAGTAACATCCCTCTAGCCCTAAAAGACAAGCGTACGATCATGAACGTTGCCTCCATTGCCAAGACTTATCAGGACATGGATCAGTAGCTTTTTGATACGTCTAGTAAGATTCGAGTTCATGTTGCGCATGAAATCTCCAAACCTTTCTTCCCGAAAAAAAAAAAAAAAAAAAAAAAAAAAAAAAAAAAAAAAAAAAAAAAAAACCCTAATGCTAGCTTCTGGAGTTGTAGCTGAGATTGTTTTTTTCTTTGAAAATCTAATTGGAAAATGTAGAAAGTGCAACCCTATCTATCATGAGGAGGGGATTTGTCAAGTTGTTGAAAAATCATTGAGCAAAGGCATTGAGGCAACAGAGGCACAGCGCTTGCAACTAACTAAGCCTTTCATTGGTTTTGAGGAGAACAGGTTTGTCAATGGTGCTTTTAAGTTTCACAATGTTCAAACACTTATTCTACCTTCAATATTAGGGAGGCAATAAACCAAAAAGGCCGATTTTTATACTGAATACAGGTGCAGATACCTTGTCTGCTAGCAGTGATGACACCTTAACGTTGGTACCTATAGATGAGGTGCAAAAGGATTTGACACAGGGCAAGCCTGCGTCCCCATACCCTTCCCCAAAGAAGCTGCAATTCCTATTCAATGTTGCACTGGATGACATAAGTGAAGGAGTGATGCCTAAGAAGGTCAGAATGCCGGAGTTTCATTCTAGGTTTACAACTAAGTCTCTGGGACTAATTGAAACTCCAGGAGGTATGCTTGTCCTAAGAGAGGTAATGATGCCAAGAAAGACGCCTAAGAATAGCACTGATAGTGATTAGTTGATTACTAAGAAGAAACGAGGTAGAACTTTAAGGTCAAAGAATAAAAACCCCTCCAAGTCAAAGAAAGTACAAGCCAAAGAAGTCCTGAATTTGCTCTATTCCGGAAAACCTCCTAGCCTACCTATAAGGGCAAGGAGAAAATTTAGTTTCTATAATTTATTTTGACTCTGCCTATTACTATGTTTTCTTTCATTAGCTTGATAGGCTTACTTTAAATAAGTGAGCATGATTTGTCGAATGAATTGTCCTATCTTATGCATCACAGTGATGTTTTCTTCATCAAAACTTCTTGTCTATCTGTTGACAGTAGCGGAATGATATATAATGGTTATTCTGACCTTACATTTATTAATGAAAATCCTTGAGATGATTATTTCAAAAAAATAAGTATAATTTTAACTAAAAACGAGATAGCTATTGATCCGTTCCCTATTTTATGATACTAATTAGGGAAAATTTCAAGAACAGTACATGAAGTATCGGCCATTCTAACCTTTCGTGAATCAACTTTCGAAACTATCAAAACGGTACATGAATTTCAAATCTCAACCTAATTTTGGTGTATGCCGTTACATGCTCTGTTAATTAATGTGTTTTCTGTCAAATTTTTTAGGGTAAATCCGTCTTTTCAAGGATGATGGAAAAAAAAAAAAAAAACCCAACTAAATTGAGCACCTCTCTCTCTCTCTCTCTCTCTCCTTCCCCTTCGTACTGACCGCAACCACCACACCACTTCGGCCAGACCGCCACCATCAACTTTCTGCCAGCCACATCAATCCTCAAGGAGGCAGCAACCCTATACATCGGATCCATACCCAGATCGCAGGCAAACGAGCCAACCCAGATCTGAACAATCTGATCCGAGCCACAACATACCGCCCCGACCTCATCCCCATCAAACTGCCTCCGAATCTGCAACAGCACACCACTCCGCCGGCCGGGCCTGCAATTAGCAAACCAATCCCAGCCAACCTCCGCGATTTCCCTCTCCCTCACCTTACCGACAGTCATTGCGATCTCCCCAATCTGATCTATCAAGGAGCCCGGTCTAGCACCAGACCCACACGGGGTCGACAAAGGTCCGTCCGACGACAGCGGAAGGGCTCGCCGCCGGACAAGGAACAAAACTTACTCTTTGTTCTCTCAGGCGCGTGCAAGTGCGTTCCACTACAATGGGTATTTTGTGTTTTCCTTTCTGGTACTTGCCCAATAGAGCAGCGAAGAACAATACAGGGTAGTTTGGTTTGGTGGGTGTGGATTTGGAAGTGGAGGAGATGCGGTAGTCGCAGCATGGAGAAAGAAAGTGGTGAGGAACTGTCGAGCTATTTAGTTGGGCAGAAAGATGAGAGCTTTGTGGTCATCGGAGCTTTTCTGAGTCTGATTGAGAAGCCAATCGTTGGTGCAGTAACTACGATGTCTTAGATGGAGAAGGTGGTGAGGAACCACTTAGAGGCTGTCTCCGATTTGGGAACGACGTCGTTGTAGAGTTTGGAGTATAATTGATCAAGATTAGGAATGTGGTTGAAGGTTGAAGCTGTGGGGATGAAATTGATGCAGAATAAGAAGAAGAAGATGACGGAAGTGAATAGGGATTATGGGTTTGTAAACGAGTGGTTAGGGAAATTAGAAGAGCGCTAACCCTAGATTTGGGCGATGGAGGTGAAGAAGATGATGGGGAATTGGTTTCCATCGCTCTGCTAGCAATGAAGGAGAGAACTAAGAGACGAAGCCCAGGAACTTGAAGAAGTTCTTAGCTCTTGATAAGGAAGAGAGAGAGAGAGAGAGAGAGGAAACTGTAAAAATACTATATTACCCTTTAATAAATGAATAATTACATAAAGTTAACGGAGTCCGTAACGGCATGTACTCAAATTGGGTAGAAATTTGAACTTGATGTACCGTTTTGATTTTAACAAAACTTGATTCACGAAAGGTTAGAATGACTAATACTTCATGTACTCTTCTTGAAATTTTCCCTACTAATTATCTAAACCGACATAGCATGCCACATAAGATTAAGGCTTCAAAAAATTTAGTATAATCCCCCCCCCCCCCCCCCCCCCCATCACTACCCTTAAAATATTGAACCTTTCTGTCATTTGTTTATGTGTTATCTCTCTTCTCACTTCTCTTTTTACTTTCATTTAGTCAATCTCTTATTAGAAAAAACAAAAATATATCGAACGAATGCTAGCTGAAGTAACACAGTTGTAATGATTCAGATATTGCATGGGAAAGGTACAATATTCAGAACTTAATGGCAAACGTGTTTTGAAGATGATAAGATATTTTATAATCAAGAAGGACCACATTGATTAATTCAGGTGGAAACGATTGAAACTTCAGGGATAAGATTGGTACTAGAGACCAAGAATGTGACGTAATTAAAGTGTATTATTTCTATAACTCTTGTCGATCCTTTGAAAAAGAAATTTACAAATGAAAATTAAGATGGTGATTATTGTTTTCCTAGGACATTCACTTTGTTGTTATCTCTTGCCAAAAAGGAGCTACTTGTTTGCAAAGAGATATTTTGGGTAGGCGTAATCTGGATTTGTCGAACTATATTATTTAACGTGGTATTTCTTATTGGAGAGCTTGAAGGTCAGCATAGTATTTAGCTATCCATCCTTTGATGATTCTGACCTCACTTTTCCGCTGATTGACCAACCAGTCTGGATCGGTAGTGTGGTTTGAGGTGAGAATATCCAAGCAGTGAGACCCTGTAAAAGTAAATTTTAAATTTGGGTAGTTAATAAAACGAAAATATGTGCTTCCCTAAAACTCAAAACATGGTGTACTCCAAACAAATGAATTTGGAAGGATACATACCATTCTTTGCATGGACAGCTACCACACTGTCTGATATGTCTTCCAAAACGCTATCATGAGAGTAAAACAATGTTAAATTTAGTCAAGTACTATTAATCTTGAATCGTGTTGTTTTATCAAGAGAATGAAAATGATAAACTTGAAACATTTATATTTGTTTTGAAGTCATCTTCGTATCCGTACATACCCGCCAATACTGTAAGGGTCTCTTAGCCCATTGGAGAAAATGATGTTGCTAGCAAATCTGGAGAGACTCAGTTTTATGTCCTGCATCACATATTTTGCACACTTGTATCAATATTAGCATATATATCCATGCATTTCGTATGAATTAAGCAAAGTAAAAGAATTAGGATAGGTTATGAGCAATGATAAGAAAGTAACAGCATTACATACATGGCCTCCAAAGTATGTAGTCACCCAATTAGGCCTGGGAGGGACGCCATAGGTTGCTTTGCATTTATTGATATATTCATCGACATCAAATTTGTACGGTGGAAACATGGTGTCGTTGTTCACGCTTATGGGAATCACCAAGTCGCTACATGTCTAAATAATCAAGAAACAAATAGGTGGATCGTGGTTAACCATCTTCAAACATATTTGAATTAGGAAAATGAAAGTTTGTAATTACTAATAAAACAACAATCTTATCAAATTTCACAAGTTGTTAGATTTTTTTTTTTTTTTTGATCGAGATCACACGGTTCCTCAAAGACTTCCTAGGCCTAGAGACTAATCCGTGCCGGGGGATCATGTCATAACGCTTCCTCCCCCCTGGCCACTAAGAATATATTGGAATTTAACTCCAATAAGCATTGGCGGAATTCAAACCCAGGTGTGGAGGTTCCACATCTGGAGGCTCTTACCAACTCGACCACCTGTGGTGGTTACAAGTTGTTAGAAACTTGGCCTTGATGCAAGCTATAATAACGTTGTGAAACAAGATCAAGGCAATACTAATGGGCCGGAAATTGCTAGCTGTTGCTTTAGAAATTTGGCCTGATGCATGACTTCTTAGATATTGCAAACGTACTTCCAAGTCCCAACTTAGAATGGATTGCAAATCCCTTTTCAGAAAAGATGAAAATTAAAAAAATATTGCAAAAGCATTTCTTAAGCAAGAAGAAGCATTATCCCTGGCCTGTCAATTCTGTGACCTCAAAGCTAGCTAGCTTTTCATCATGTACCATGGACCCATAGAATAGTCAGCATGATGAATATATTGTGTCTTTTGCTCTAAAAATACAAATGTACGTGGACGTCTATGTATTAGGGTTGACTTTCAGATACAACTATTATCTTAACAAACAGTACAGCTTGATAAATAAATTAATTATTTGATCAATTACCTGCCATCGCCACCCCACGTCTGTTTCTGTTAGGTTTCTGGGCTGGTTGACATAGCATGACCGGTTTCCGGTATATGCAACCACACCTGCAAATATTTTTGTCAAAATATCATCTGTAGATGAAGCTCCATCAATGCCACCGCAGACTACAGTAACCGGATATTTCGGTGGACGGTCGTATTGAGCTGCCCCAGCATACATCGACTTCAAGTAGTCCTTGAGCTCAGACGGCTTGGTCAACGGTCTATTTAATGGCAAAACAAGAACGCAAAAGGGAAATCACAAAAATAATCACCTGAATATATTATTATTATTCACTAATTAGGTTTTAAGGAAAAAAATGATTATACACATTACAATATATGAAACTTATCAGGGGATGTACCTGCAAGTTCGGAATTTCTTGCTAAGACTTGAGAGGCCTTCACGCTTAGAAGCAATATTATCAATTTCAGACCAAGACTTTTTTATGATTTGGTAGCAAGTCTCACTCGCTTCCTGTCCATAAACAATTAAAATTAGGTACCGTTTATGCACTAATTAACTGAAAATAGTAGCGTGCAAAAATTATCTTGTGTTAGACCCTAGCCAACTGTGAATTAAAAGATTGGTCAGTGGGATTTTTGCTTAGCTCTGGTACGTTCAGATTGCCAGTATGGGGTACGTACACCTGGCTAGCAGTTTATGTATAATTATAGAAGGAAAGAAATTAAGGAAGAAATATATTACTCGAAAATCCTTGGTGACAATGGAGTAGTATCCTGTTTCTGGAGGAACAATGTCATCGAAGTATAGAATTGGAGCTGATGAGGCCAGAGCTCCAAGAGCGACGTGGGGATACTTTAGTCGAAACCATGAAGCAAGCACTGTCAAAGAACATACATATATGTTATCAAACGAGCCCTTAATGTAACAGTTGTAATTTCAAGAAGTGTACATTTAGTCACTCACTTCCACCATATGAGCCACCAATAACAATGACCGGAGAATGTTCAGCATGTAGTTGCTTCTTTACATGTATGAGAATTTCTGCATAATCTGCTATAGCTTGGGCTGAGTTGAAGTATCCAAGAGTGCTTGCATTTTTAAATGCCACTTCCCTGGATCCGAATGGGATTGATTCCCCATAGTACCGGTGCTGATAAGAAAAAAAGACTAAAGTCTCAGAAATACATAAGTATAATACAGCTAGCTAATCGATAATCTCAGTCTTACAACAGATTCATACAGAATGTACCTCTATATATATCTGGAGGGCTTGAAAGTGAATGGCGTTTTCAGGTAGGAACCCAATAATCGGTATATCAACATCAATTGATTCTTCTGCGCCTAAGTAAGCGAGTATTGGTGCACTGATATTGGTGCCACCCCAATGCTTGGAATTGATCAAATATCTTTGTTGAAAAGTATTGAAGCTGTCATACCTAAAGTTGAAATGGTCAAGTGTTTGGTTGTAATAAAATGTCTGAAAATCTTTGGGATCAAATGCAGGTGATGAAGCTTCGCTGGGTCGGCTTTGTGTCCAATAGTTACCATGTATAAATTGCCCTCCAGTTGGACTCAGCCTTGGAATTTTTAAGGAAACTGAGGTTGTGACAAATATAAGAGATATTAGTAGAAGGGATGATTGGAGTGAGAATGTCAGTTGCTTCATTTCCATGGTATGGCAAATCCTTGGAGGGCAGCAGTTGTGTTTCGAATGCCATATATATACTACAAGATCTCAACAAATGGAAAAAATTGTATTTGGATTTATTGACTTGGACTATAGGGATAAAAAGATAAGTTAATGTATTTGCTTCGAAAAAAAAAAAAATGAATAGTTCATATAGGGACCATATCATATAATTCATCGATGTGACTAATTGTTTATACTTTATACACTAGTTTGAATTTTTATTCAAAAAAAAAACACTAGTTTGAATTTTAGTGGTGAGCTGATCGTGTAAAATTAATTAGATGATATTTTAAGAACAATTCATAATTAAAAGTTGAATTTTTTTTTACAATTTAATTAAAAGTTGATTGGATGGTACGTATGTTAGCAGTGGTGGAGCTATGTGAGGACCTACTGGGTCCTGTGCCCCAGTCAAATTTTGGTTTCTAACTATATATGTGGTTCTGCTATATATCACAGCCACTAAACTATTAATTGTTATTTGTTAGTGAATTTTGTCCTATGCACCTACCTAAAGAACTAGTTATCTTTATTGTTTCTTCTTTTTTCCTGCTAAGTAAAATATTTTGCGTGTTAGCTAACTAGAGTTCTATTGTATGCATGTATTTGTATAATTGCGGGGAGTTCTTATTTCCATAAAAGTGGTTAAGAGTGTTGATGAATTAAAATAGAATGATGAAACTATTTTATTTAATAATATAAGTTTAATGGAAATAAAAATTTAAGTGCCATACCTATACTAAATTTCTGGCTCCGCCTCTGTATGTTAGGAATTCAATTATATATAAAACAAACAAGATCCGGGTTGGTAAGAATTGACATGTCGATGGTTGATTTGTTTAGAAACCAAAATTGATTGATTACTTATATACTTTTTTTTCTTTTGAGAGAGATTGATTTCTTATATACGAACACCCCAATCTCCATCTTTTAGCAGCATAACAGTAATTGCGTTAGCAGCATAACAATAATTGCATTGTAAAGCGACACAACTGTCATAAACGCGCGCATGAGATATTTTTAGCCAATTTTCTATGTTAATTGCTTAATTATTTTGAAAAACATGTTTCGTTTTTTATCAATTTTAGCAGCTGTACCACACTCTTAAATGACTATATTTTTATTTTTAGTTATTTTGATTTTAAATATAGAGAGCAAGATGAGGCTATTTATTATTTTTATTAATTTAAAACATTCATTTAAGTTATTATATGCAATTTATAAATACATTTAAACTACTTTGTCTTCATTAGATAAATAATATAAACTCAAAACTAACTAAAATATAAAGAACTGATGCGATCGTATTTTAAAAGTGGCTAGTCAAAATGACTTTTTAGCTACTTTTACTAAAATTTGACTAAAAAATGGCTAACATTAATTGAATGTTGGGAAAATCTGGCTTAGCAAGGATAGACGTAGGTTTGCCAAAGATGTTTTGGGCTGATGCAATTAAGACTGCTGCTTACTTAAGCCCCTTCTTCCCTTCCCTAATGAAAGAGTCCATCGCCTGCCTTAGTAGTCTCAAATAGGGCGCGCAGGCCAGCCTCTTTGAGCCCTTTGGAATCTCACATCAGAATAGTGAAGAGTCATCCTTGAGATATAAGAAACAATACCACACACACATTTTTTTGAATTAAAACCTGTAGGGGTAATCAACCACTACTTTGAACCACCTTCATGACAATTAAACGTAGTCATAAGTGTACGAGTAATGACGATCATGAATACGATGATAACTACCATTGTAAATGCTACAATGAAGGAGGCTATTAAACGCGGCATGATGGCGATCATAAATAACGCGGCATGATGACGATCATAAATAATGCGGTGTGATGGCAATCATAAATCAGGTTATTAACGCGGCATGATGACGATAATAAGTACAGGTATTAATGCGATATTAAACGCGACTTTTGGTGCAAGCACTCCCTCACCTATAAATAGGGGGCACGATGACCAAGTAAGATATCGGATTCTAACTCTTTCTATTACGTACATACAACTCAAACAGTTTCTAACTTAAGCGTCGGAGGGTTTTCTGCAGGTACCCCCTCTCTCCTTTGCGCCGACGGTCAACTCCAAGTCAACGACGAAGGAAGCTTCTCATCATCCCTGGTCAGCTCCTGCTCCAGTCTGCATTCATTTGTGAATCAAATTCCCCTTTGGAATTTTTCGTCGCCAACAAAACCCATACACCTTTATTGGGTGGCTAAAGTGAGGGGAATATTGGCATTATTAGACCCCTGTGTGTGAGGCTCATTCGCCACTTTTGTGGAGATTGTTGGAAAAGTGTAGCTTAGATTTTAACCGTTTAGAATCTCGGCCACATCAAAAAGATGAAGAGTCATCCTTTGTAAAGAATACTACCACACAGACTAAAATTTTAGATTGCTTCACTTAGGCCCCGTTTGGGATTGCTTCGCTTTTAAAAAAATCAGGTTTTGTTTAAAATTTTAGATTTTATTGTGTTTGGTAAATAAATAAAAAACAGCTTTAATTGAAAATTATATGTCACTGGCTGCAGATTTTAGAAGCAGCCCAAAGGTTGGTTTTAGAAGTTGCTATGGATCAAAACACATTCTGAAGTTGTTTTATGTATTGACAGCACTTTTAAAAATATTATTTACCAAATACGAAACTATTTTAATTCACAGGTAATTATTCTCATAACACAGCAGCAGCAGTTTTTTTAAAAAGTTATAGCAATTCCAAACTAGCCCTTAGACCTCTTTTTTTTTTTTTTCAAGTAATAGTTGACTTTGTCAACCCATGTCAAATTACCACCAAGGACACAAAAAGATGGGAGGGATAAAAAAATAAAAATAAAAAAAGTCTCTTCTTACGTCTAGTAGTCTTCAACTTGGAGAAAACCTTCTCCTCACCCTAAAATCACTAACCATTGTATCGTACTAATGTCTAACTCTGGTTTCTTGATTAGTGCTACTAAAAACTAGAAGCATCCATTTGAGAAAATTGGAATTTTGGTTCTGCAGCTTGATTACATGTATATGATGTTCTTGATTAGTACTACTGTACTCAAAACTAGAAGCATCCACTTCATAAAGTTGGAATTTGGTTCTTGGTTTGATTAAATGGTTCGATTTGGCACCATATTTTTTTGTGCAGGCCATTGGAAAAAAGGATTCGTATTTGTCCTTAGGGAGTCCAGGATCTAGTTGTGTTTGATCTTTCTTTGAATGGCCTTTTATTTAATTACTCTTCTATAATTGTAGGATTTTCGGTGCTATCTTTGAATGGCCTGAAAGGTTGGTGCTATTGTGCTATCTAACTATCTAATTGTTGGATTTCTTTGTTTCCTGTTTCCACTTCAATTCTCTTATAACTATACTTTCATAGACTGAAGAGCATGGTAGACTATTTTTTTTTTTTGGTAATACAATAGCAGTACACAAAGACCAAAAGGCCAGAAGAAACATAGTAAGAAAGCATAACATAAATCAAACTAAAACAAAAGCCAAACTATGATAGTTAGAATGGTACCTAGCCAACCCAGATATATAGTTAGAATTTGCACACCCAACATTCTAAACATACTGATATCAAATTGTGAGAATTGAAAACAAAGAATTATTTGGTCTCTACTAGTTTCAAAATTTTACCAAGTATTGTAATTAGCTATTTTTGGTCATTCATTCTTCTCCTCTTGGCTTTTTTTTTTATCAAAGTTTATTTACTTTCAGGAACAACAACAAGAACACAATGAATCTAGTCAAAGTGGGGTTAGATTGGAGTCCACAAAAGACTATACCAAGCAATTTACAACTAATCAGGTGAGTGACGTTGAATACTATTCACAGTTGTATGTGAAAAAGTGTAAATCATATATATATATATATATATATATATATATATATATATATATATATATATATATATATTTATATATATAATTCTCTTTATTCCCTTGTTCATACACATGTAACACATGCCATATATTAGGTAAAAAAAATTGTGATTCAGTATACAGAATATAAATCCCATCATTGCTAGGCTCTCGATCCCTTAATTGTATGTTTGATGAACATTAAAGCAAAATGATGGGCATATCAGATGACTATATAACAAGGCTAGCACCTTTGATGGTAATTAGTTAGTTGTTTGCAGAGCTTGCATAGGTGCCTTGTAGTAATTAAATTGGTTGCAGATTATGTAGGTAAGCCTTCTCGTATAGAGTTATAGAATTGTATGCAAAAGTCCAAATGATTTATATATGTGATTATAGAGTTGTTTGTTTGCAGAGCTTGCAATATACATGTATATAGGGTATATATAGAATTATTTGGACTAAGAGTTGTATGCAAAAGTCTAAATGATATATATATGGTTTGTGCAGATTTTCAAAAGTAAAGGTGCATTACTTCAATGGGTTCGTTCTGTTGGTAGGAAGAATAATATGGTGATTAATTATCATTCAGAGATATGATACAGGTGCTGTTGGAAATAAGAAAAAAAGACCTAAATTGAGATTTTGTTGTGAACGGGGTGGTGACTATAAGTGTGTTGTGAAATCCAGTACCAATATTAAAAAGTTTAATGTAGAGAGCAAGGAAAAAGATGACGGGTCTAGTAAAAAGAAAAAGCGCCCAAGGGCTAGTGGTACAAAAAAATGTGGGTGTCCATTTGCATTGAGGGGCCTAAATATTGTTGGAAATGAATGGATGTTGGAGGTGACATGCGGAGTACATAATCATCCTCATTCCCAATCCCTTCATGGTCATTCTTATGTTGGGATATTATCTAAGGAAGAATATGCAATGTTGGTGAACATGACAAATAGTGTGATGAAACCGAATGACATTTTGACTGCCCTGAAGAAACGAGATCCAGAAAATGTAACAACCATGAAGACGATATGCAATGTGAGGAAAGTACATAGAAATTTTAAGGTTTTTAATTTTTTTTTTCTGTCAGTTTTCTACATAGAAATTTGTACCTCGTTATCTAGTAGAAATATGAGGATTTATGTTTGACCTTTGAACAATGATAAGATGATTATGCATATTCATATGTTCTATAGTACCTAGCTAGCTTTTGATAGGACTCTTCAATGTCACATGCACAAGTTCATGGAAGAATGACTAAACATTACATATGGAATGAAAGAAACAGAATAGAAAGGACAAAATTAATTGAAAAAGAGAGACTACCACCTGGAGATTTTTTTTTTTAAAGGTAAAATAGGATTATGAATTGTTCAAAATTTGAAGGAGACTTTTATTAATTTTATTGGATGATGGACATTTTGGAAAAATTAGGGAAGTGTAGATAGCATATTGGTTATTTGTAAAAGTAAATTGGAGGTCTATTAAGTGGAGAGGTCCAAATACCAATTTTGGAGGTATGAATAGAAGCTCCCTTATTATATATGAGTTGTATATTTGATAAAAAAAATATTAAATTTGAAAAATACATATGTTAGAGACCGTCATTAATTATCATCTACAATCTAAATCTAAGAAAAAAACAAACAAACAAAAGAATAATAAACTCAAATCTAACGTTCAATCTGACATTCCTATGAATATGTATTTTTCACATTATATTTTCATAATTTACAGGAACCCAACAAACTTCGAATTTATATACTTGTGTTATGCAAATCTATTGATCGAATTATATGGAATATTTTCTATTCTTGGTTAAAGAAAAAAATTGCTATAAATCTAAGCATGTGTGTATTGAAAAGAAAAAAAAAAAAGCCAACATCACTTATTTGCCAAATCATGCCATGTAATACTAAAAAAAAAAGACCATCTTATCCTTCTAAAATCCACTGACTCTAGATTATGTTGGTTTTTTTTTTTTTTTTTTTTTTCAGCTAAGATGGAAGCCATGTGTGTAGATGACCTAACATGACACCTAAGATTAACGCCACAAATTTTAAGCCTCATTGAAGCTAACAATCATTTTCCATTCTAAAATTACGGGTCATACTCCAAAATTTGGAAAGGTTATCATTTTCCTTGGTCAATTGGTATACAATAGTCTAATCAAATACTAGCCACTCGCCAGAATCATCTTCTAATTATTCACCAAAGCAGTTGAGAAAAAAAAAATCCCCAAAACATCAATTTCACTTGATGTGGGAATTTCATGAACATCTAGAAAGTAGAGAATCAAAATCCACAGAAAAAAAAGGTTGAAAACTAAAGGATGCAAATTCCTGGAAAAATAGTGTTTCATGCCATGACATTTCAAAGTTAATTACGGGATTCAGTTTGGTTGGTAGAATGTCCTTCTGCAATAAATTTAAACACGTGGGAGGTATGAATAGAACTATAGAAGTAACCAAAGAGAAATTATGCTAAAGCAGGAAAAAGAAAATTATGGGACTCAGTTTGATTAGTGGGGTGTCTTTGAACAAATCTAGACATGTGGAGGTATGAATAGAAGCAATGGAAGAAGAATTGCGTTAAAGTAGGAAAAAGAAAATTCTGGGACCCAGTTTGGTTGGTAAGGTGCCCTCCTACAACAAATCTGAACGTGTGGAGGTATCAATAGAAGAAAAATTGTGTCAGACCAGGAAAAAGAAAATTAACCAAATGGGAAATCCAGATTCATCTCAAGTGCATGAGCTTAATTTCGACCTTCCCCATTTGTTTCTGAGAAACTCATGTATTGTCTCAATCTTAAACTACGATGGAGACGTTTTGCAGGTTGATTATGACTGGAAAAGAAGCTCGATCAACCACTTCCAGAAGGTCATCGACAAATTTCTTTGTTTTTATTTTTCTTATTTATTTTCTACTAGGATCGGAGTTCTAACTCCACTACGTACCATTGGGATGACTTTGTTTTTACACTTCAATTATTCGTTTACAAGTCTTTTTCTTCGTGATGTACGCAACTATTCTTCTGGTTCAAGTTTGAGGACCAACCATTGAAGATTCAATGATCCAGATTCGAGTGGCGACACTTCAAGTGGAAACTATCTATCTTGCTTTCACTATTTATGTTTCCTTTTCTTTAAGTAATTACCTTATATATATGGTGTTCAAAAGTCCTTCAATTCCTTTTGGACATTCATGACCATGCCACTTAAATATCTATCTGGTTTCTAGATAATCCACCAGAAAAAGATGCATATCTGGCACATGATCCAGTTATATATGTTTCACAGACCCTTTTATTCGTAGGGTTGAATCCGGAAAAAAAGAAAAGAATTAACTAGGGTTAGGGTATGGATCAAATAACGGTAGATGCAATGAGTTAGGCTGCAAAAATGGCAGTTTATTTTGAACTCAAATTCTATTGCAGACCCTTTTCCATGGAACGCTGTTTCAATGAGTACATGTATTTGTGTCATACAGGTATGTACTATAGAATTGCTTAGTAAAGTACAAGCAATTTACATAATATCAAATAAAAGTCACAAGACCATTACCAGGTCAACAATATTAGTGTTAGAAATGTCATTGGCAAAATGGGTATTTGCTTCAGCTAGAAAAGCATACTTGTTCTCATGCAAAAGGATGACCGATCGACCTCCCGATGAGTATCTCTAGTTATTAATTTGTTGTAGCAGACAGAGATATAATACCTGCACCACCCACAAAATGATTGAAGTTATCCCTCCTTTTTCTCTCATGGCTATAATCATTAGGATTGAGTGTTTTATTCAAGTAATATAGGATGATTGATGGATGAACACATAACAAATCTTTGACAAGAATAAGCACAATTCAAAATGGCTTACTAAGACCTCTCCCTTAACTTTATCATATGTCTATAATTCATCAAATTCTAAAATAAAAACAAGCCTTTTCAATTAGATTTAGAATTCAAAACAACGTCGACAATTCTCTATAGCAATTTTTTTTTTTTGAACAAACCCAAATAGGGCGACTATCATTCATCGAAAGCCAGAAAGGGCCATTACATATCCTCCCTCTACCATCAAGGGGTAGACAAAGAGTTTGTGGTAGTAGCACAGTGATACATAGATTAGGTCCAATCATTTGACGGTTCCATGCTCCGAAATGAAGCCTATAAACTATTAACTACTACATAGTAAATAGGCCGAGTAAACTAGACTCGATGACGCTCACTAAAAAACTAGAAGCATAGCTCCCTAACAAAGTAAGGAATTATTTTAATCAAAATGACTAAATTAAATAAGAGGGCCTAGATCAACACCCAACCCAAAACTAGTAGCCCAAGAGAAGACCCGACTCAGGCCCAACAAGAATGGCCCAACCCGAGCCCAAAGACAATTTCCAACCACACCAGTCGTCGACCGCCGCTACCTCACGCCAGACGTCGACAATTCTCTATAGCAATTGATGGTGATACAAGGTGATCAATTGATCTGAGTAGTGGAAAGTCTAAACAACTTTAACATATTTACACCATCCTTTCTAAATTTTCATTTCTCATATATATTTAATTTGTGAAATAATCCAGGAAGATATTAGTACTACAAAGGACCTTGCAGTAGATTCTTACGTACAGATTCTCCGTCTCTTAGAGTAGGATTCTACCAAGTAAGTAACTTGGTCCATTTTAATGGCCTTTTGCTTTATTTTACTAATTGTTTGAGAAACTCCAGCTCATCTTTTATAATGACACATTCACTAATTTGGAATGGAGAAATTCATGAATCGTATACAACTTGAGTGGGAGAGAAAAGACATTGGTATCGGAATGAATCATTTTGATTATGCTGTTTATTAACCATAAGCGATATTGTTTACAATTTATCCAGAATCGGAATCAAAATTAATATGATTATTAAAACAACCCTACTTGATAAGAATCATTCTTTAATATATGATGATCATAGTTGATAGATCTAGTTACATATCTGAAAGTTTTATTCTTATACGGTGTATATGTAGTTTTTTTTTTGTTTTTTTTTATCAAAGTGTATATGTAGTTGGTATGTAAAGAATAAAAAATAATATAGAAAGAAAAATAAAATATACGTATAGAAGTGACACAAATCTATGTTAATTGAAATACGTAAAGATATTTTTGGTAGAAAAGTTTTATTGCGGTGGATCCATTCCTAAGAAGTAATACCTAGTCCCCCTTGGTCTCCATACTCATTCCAAGTAAATAAACGTGTCATAAGTTTATGTGATACTCTCATGCGGTGGGAAGCTTAAGTGGCGGAATTATCCAATAAAATATTGATCACTATAACTGTTTGATTGACAAATTGATTAGAAATGGTAAGAATTGAAGTTACAATTTATGAATCCCAAAAATTAAGTAGTTTTTGTGTTTGTTGCATAAATTAATGGATCAATATAATTTTGTGTCCTAATGAATTTTCGTGAGAATTTTGCACTTTGACTTGACACAATCTCTAGAAGAGAAATACGATGGTTACTTGAACCGCTCGTTTATATAAGCTTTAAGCCTTAGATCTTAAATTAATCCCAAGCACTTTCATGGAACCAATATTTCTACATCTTTCTCCTTCTACACGGATGATTTGGAAAAATATATTTAACCTCATGGTTTGCTAGTCCTCAAGTACAATATGCATCAATACACTAATTTCGGTAACAGTTGACTAACTTCATATACATGTCGCATGTTCTCTCTTTCATGAATCATTTTGGAGACTACAGTGAGCTTCGCTTCAAATTATTTGGAGACAGAGTTAGAAATAAGTTCACAATCAATGAGCCATCAATTCCTGCTGTTCACGATATGAAGTCGGGATCCCCCCACCGAGGAAGTGTTCACTTCATGATGATTTTTGTATGTTTGGATCTGCATAGCAACGTTTCGTCCCAGTAGGTCCATTTAAAATTTTCTCTTAATTCATTCATAAAACCTTACATTGTAGCCCACAACCAAATTCTTGCTCATGCCACCACGGCTAAGCTTTACAAAGAAAAATACCAAGCAAAGCAAAAGGGTGAAATTGGAATCGTCCTTGTTTCGAGAAACTTTGTGCCTTCTTCATAATCGCAGGAAGATAAAGCGGCAGCATAACAGACTTTTCGACTTCAACTCAGGACGGTTTATGGTCCATTTGTGTATGGAGATAAAGAGTTGGTGAAAGAAAAATTGTCTACATTTTCTCCACAAGAAAAAAGTTTGATCAAGGGAAGTCTAGATGTTGGATTCAATAACTACACACCAACTTATGATAAGGCACCATATAAAAAATTGTCATAGTTAAGATGTATTGGCTAGAGAAACAGGTAAAATTTTTAGTTTCTTGGACCTATAACAAACTATCTATGTATATGAAAGTTCTAATTGAAAAATCAGCGAGTAAATTCAAGGACCATGTTTTGTTGGTTCAAAGTGATGACTTTAATTATGTTGAAGTTTGTGTACAATCAGCAAATATTGCACATGATTTGACAGAACCGTGAGCAAGTATTGCACAAGATTTGATAGAACCGTAATCAATCAGCAAATTGACAAATTCTAAGTTTTCATGGTCCTAGGTCGGAATTTCATTGCCGATCAACCATCATTTCTTAAAAATCATCACAGCAGCATACCAACAATTTCTACCATTTACAAAAGCACTTGAGGTACATATCAACTCTCAAGGAAGAAAAAAGATTAAAATAAAATGTACATATTAACTCGAACAAATGTGCATGCAATTGCCCGTGCACTGAGAAAGTAACCCTGATGACCACAATCTTCTTCAGAGCTCGCCCAAAAAATAAATAAGCATGCAAGAAAATCAAGCGCAAATGAGTGCACATATCACTAAGTTCCACTAGCAGTAGTACATGGGATACAACGCTTGCGAGAGCCACCCGATTGGGGACCATCATCACCATCATCATCCACATCACTATCATCATACCCATAATCTGTTACTCTCTCCGGGGAAGTGATCCCACTCCCATTCATTCCACTAGTGTAGGTGGAATCCATAAGACAAGTCATGTGACAATAGCATGACAGCAAAAGAAAACAATGACATTAACACTCTATATAGAAAAAGGATCGAAACACATGCAACGTTACAGCTTGCACCACCCTTCGATTTTGATTTAACCTCCATACTTCTCACACCAGGTGATTTCTCAATCACTTGAGAAGTCCTACCATCATTCCTTTTTGCTCGTGCCTCATCTTCTTCATTGGTCAAGTAAATTCCATGTCTTGCCTCATTGTAGTATTTGACCAAGAAGTTCACAATATCAGCATGTTCCCCAGTTACACAATCAGAATTTTCACAAAGTGCTCTATTCAAATGCAAGACAACAAATTTACATGGAACATTAGGGTACCGTAAAGATGTCATTGCACCCATGTTTTAAAGATGTTTCAGTCCTGTAATTGGTGATAATTTTGACTAGCCTATCCCTGAGCCTGCAAAGTAAATTACAAAGGGTAAATGAAAATTTCTCCTCAAAGAATACTCCAAATTTAAATTCATCCTACACAATCATCTAACTTTTGTTTGTGTTGTGGTAGGTTCGCAAGTTCGAACATAGTTACTGATACCTAAATGTGTAGATGCATACATCTATACTTGATTTGTATGTGCTCATGTTAATGCACACACATTCTTATTGAACCTTCTCATACACCTAGAAATTTAAAACAAAAATAATTTATCGACACAAATATAGTGTATTAGGGTTACAATATCGAATATCACTGTTCAAGTACTCATACATATTTATGCTTATTTAAACTATAATTATCTAGGTGGTTTGCTAGTTTTTTAGCTTTGTTAGGTTTTAGTTTTCCCAAAATTTCTTTTCACGTGGATTTCTTGTCCACTGCTTTCTATCTTCTCTTTAGCAACACAGATATCTGCTAGGTTTTCTAGAAAACGAAGAATTCATTGATTGAAAGGAGGGAGTATAAGAAAGTAAAACTAAAAGAGGATCAAACTGACAGAGGAATCTCCAGTCCATTGGGAACCATATTCACAATATAGAGAGGATCAAGATTTCCAATAGTGTGCTCCAATAGCACGCCGACCTGTCAATTAGTAGAAGAAATTCAGAGCATCTTGATTAGGACTTGTAGATATATCCATGTACATGTGCACAAACTATAAACAAAACTAGAGACTAGCTAATATAAATACCATCTCAGGTTTATGAAGACACTGCGGGATCAATTCCTCTCATAGTTCATAATCATGTTGCATACTCACAAATTCTACAGCCTGTACACAATTAAACTTGCCGTCATCATCAACAAAATCAAATAAACAGGCAAGAAATAATTGAAGAATCTATTTAGGTTTAATGCAGATATCCGATAAACAAGAGGTACCTCTTCAATGTCCCCTAGTTTATTAATGATTATAGCAAGGGCTTGTTTTGCATTTCCCATTCTTCCAAGAATGAAATTTCATCTGCCTACGATCGATTTCTAAAAGTCAATTTATGACAAACATTTAAAGTCCATCCTAATTGCTCATTCATGTAACTGTTCAAACCTTCTCAAGTGTATAATGTTGACTACTACGAAGAAAAGGAAGCAGCATCTTTGAATCATAGTTTGCATAAAGCTCTACCTACCACAGTAAAACAGGACAGCACAAGTGTTAGATAATATCCATTCAAGCAAACATGTAGACTAAAGTTCATTGAACAGCACACAGTATTGTAATAGCCAAACACGAGCAACTGAGTAAGTAGGGAAAGACGTAAATCAAAGAGACAGGGTTCCATGCACCTAGGAAATTAAAAAAACACACACACCACACTCACACACACACTCACACTCACACACACAATTATAGAGCGCAGTAGGCTGAATTAGTTGTATGAAGTAGCCATTTACCTAGTCTTAAGATATGGGTACTTGAGAAACTTATCGACTGATATGCAGAACAATTTAGATATGTCGTAAAACAAAAACTGTTTGACGTAGTATGCTTCAATAAATAAAGTATATGTGTCTTCATCACACAAATAACTAACGTAAGTGAAGCCTTCGGACCAAAAAAAAAAAAACGCCAAGTCAAGCCTTCCACAATACCTGCATATCATGGAAATCTTTTCCAACATGAGGGTTTACTTCAAATAGTGAATGCAAATATAGATGCAAGTAATTTCTGGAATCGCACTTATCACTCGCATTCAAAAGTTGTTTGACAACTTGAGATGGAGTAATCAAGTCCTTATTTTGAATCAATAAAGGATCAGCGTGCTTGCAATCTAGCATCATCAGTGGGACGACCTGCCAAAGCACAGACAACAAAGCAACCACATAAGAAATCAGATTGAGCAAACAAGACCTAAAATGAAATAGCCATGAGCTAGTAAACTGATAATTCTTCATCTCTAACACAAATTCCTAAACCCATATATAGACTGGTAGGTCTATTTACATTGTCAGTTTGTCTACTGTAGAATAATAAATTCTTTATTGATGTTAGAGCATCTTTAACAATGCTAACCATTTTTGAGTTAAATTTTAGCCAAAGTAGCTAAAAAGTCATTTTGGCTAGCCACTTTAGAAATACGTCTGTATCAGTGCTCTATATTTTAGTTAGCTTTGAATTTATATTATTTTTTAAATGAAGATTAAATAGTTTAAATATATTTACAAATTACATAAAATAACTCAAAGAGAATGTTTTAAATTATAGAGAGTCTCATCTCGCTCTCTATATTTAGGAGTGTGATAGCTAAAAGTTATAATAGAGAGCCACTTAGAGCATCTTTAGCAATGCTAGCCATTTTTGAGTCAAATTTTAGCTAAAGTAGCTAAAAAGTCATTGTAGCTAGCCACTTTAGAATTATGACTGCATCAATGCTCTCTATTTTAGTTAGTTTTGAATTTATATTATTTTTTAAATGAATATTAAATAGTTTAAATGTATTTATAAATTACATAAAATAACTTAAAAGGAATGTTTTAAATTATAGAGAGCCTCATCCCGCTCTCTATATTTAGGAGCGAGATAGCTAAAAGTTATAACATGCTCTCCAAAATAGCTAAGGCGCCACAATAGAGAGTCTTCTAAAGATGCTCAAAGAACCCATACAATGATTCTAACCATGTTATATCCTATCCAGAGCGGAGCTCCGCTTTGAAATTAAACGTGTGAAGTTCGAGTTTTGGGTCATTTTTCGGTCGCATATCCACATCTCGACCGTTCAGTTTTTAGGTAATAGTGTATAGATCATCTCTGCAAATTTTCAGCCAAATTGATGATCGTTAAGGTATCTAACTCGCTTAAACCAATGGACGGACTGAATCTGTCAACCTGAACCGTACTAGCTTTAAGGAAATTATCAATGCCTTAACGATCATCATTTTGGCTGAAAATTTGCAGAGACGATCTATACAGTAGTACCTAAAAACTGAACGGTCGAGATGTGGATATGTGACCGAAAAGTTACTGAAAACACGAACTTCACACATTAATTTTAAAGCGGAGCTCCTCTCTTGATAGGATCTGTATATATATATATATATATATTAGAGCCCTTCTAGTGATGGATCTTTTTTTTTTTTTTTTTGCCATTCTAAGGGATCGCTCATTAGACCCATTTTTCGATCACATATTCACATCTTAACCATTCAGTTTTTAGGTATATATGAGTAGATCATATCTGAAAATTTTCAGCCAAATTGATAATCATTAAGGCATTCAAAACTGCAATTTACAATTATGAACACGAACGGTTCAGGTTGGACAGATTCAGTTCGTTCATTGATTTAATCTAATTCGATACCTTACTATCATTAATTTAGCTGAAAAATTGCATAAATGATCTATACATTAGTACCTAAAAATTGAACGGTCGAGATGCCGAAATACGATCTAAAACTGGGTCCCACAAGGGATCTCTTAAAATGACAAAAAAAGGTATCTGAATCGAATCGTATAGATTGTGTTTTTCGATGAAGGCAAATACATTTGGGTTCATAAGCTGAAGGCAAAACAAAGGAATTAATCAGATATCAAGGATAATATCATGTAATTAAAAGTGAAGTAACAACTTCTAATTGCGTTTATGCTTTGCAAATAGAGTTGTCTGTACATGACTATGCATCAAGAACACTTACATCCGCATATAGTGAAAAGGCTTTCTCATATTGCCCATCAATGACATACAACTCTGCTAAAGCTATTCCGTACAAACAATATCTGTCTGGCCTCCTTAAGAGCATCTGTCTATGAATTTTTTTTTAAATGCATTGTCTTTTTTTTTTTTTTTTTTTTTTTTTTAAGAGGATCAAAGGATTTCACTCCTACCCCAGTGGTGACTTGAACTCAGGACCTAGATCCTAGGTAGTGGGCGCTCTAACCACTAAGCTAACACCACTTCGTCAAATACATTATCTTAAAAATTTAGCGAATTATTAATTTAGCACTTTGCCCCCAAGTCAGGACCAGCCAAAAATATTATTTAATCGAGATTATTAATTTATCAAGTATTAAATTATCGAGGTTCTACTGTACCAAAGTTATGTTAGATATAAAGAAATGAATCACAAGTGTGTCAAGCCAATACGACTACTAGAATAAAACCATGTGAATGGAAGTTCCAGATGAAAGCGTGCACATGCTTACACACATTAAGAACGTGAACTACTACATGTTAAGGAATAAAAGAGCCACTTGAAGGCAAAAAAACATAGCAGACACATCCTTATGTTTTCTATAATCAGATGTGAATAATGAGAAAATTGATAGTAGATTACCTCGTCAAGAAGTTCACTTCGTCCCTGGCCAGCTTCAATTGCAGCCAAAGCTTTTTCGTGTGCACCATGTTGAAGAAGCCAAGCAATATGATCTTCAACATCTCTGCAAATAATATATGCATCCATTTATTCATCAAGTTTGCATGATCCAAATTAACATATATTTATCTTCATACATATACTATAAAATTATAATACCCGTTTTAAACACACTCCTCCTCCATGGTAGCGCTGAAAACCTTAATTAATCAACTAATTCCAAAAACTTTAAGTCAACACAACCTCAAAAAAATTTACAGTGTGATGGTCACCCAACTAAGCTCATTCCCTAAACCATGTTAGGTGTCAAGTGTCAACATAAGAAGGTTAAGATTCAATGATAGATGTTTAATTTTAAAAAGTATTAACAAATTATGCACTAGTAAATCTAAAAATATGATAATTTAGTTCAACTAAAAAAGAACTTAGTACTGGTGTTTGCTTCAAAAAATAAAATGGATATTAAATATGGTTTGGTATTGTAAGTTCCTTTTGCATATTGAATGAGTAGCTAGGGACATGTGTTCTATTCCTCTTGACTTGATGCCGGAGCTAATTTCCCCATTGTCTTCAGTTCCACATTCCATAACTTTAGCATGGATACTCTTACTTGGAAGGACAAGCGTGTAAATAAAAGGGTGATTCGAGTGGGATGGTCCGATACAAGTGAGCCTAATAGAAGAGAGAGCCCAACCTTAGTAGTTGATACTTGTAGCAGTTGAATTTTCTTAGAACTGTCCAAATTGCGTTCATTCCAAAGTTCACACTTGATGTATGAAAGAGGCTGAGCTCCAGATTCTGAATTAAGGAACTCTATTCTGATTTTGGCTAGATAACTGGAGACGTACGTGATGGTGCTTTATGCAATGTAATTTACAAAATATATTCGAAAGTGATCGCTAACAAGCTAAAGGTAGTTTTACGTTCAGTGATATCTCCTTTCCAGAGTGCTTTTGTGCCAAGTATACTAATTACGGATATTCTGGTAGCAAATGAAGTGGTTCATTTTGTGCATAACAAGAGGGATGGTAATGATGGCTACATGTCTTTGAAGTTGGATCTAAGCAAAGCATATGACATGATGGAATGGACTTTTCTGGAATGAGTGTTCATTCGTTTTGGCTTTGCAAAGAGTTGGATTGATGTTGTGATGCAATGTGTATGTACTGTCCGGTACTCATTTTTGGTGAGGGGTAACCCACGGGGATATGTTACTCCAACTAGGGAATTACGACAGGGAGATCCTCTGTCTCCCTATCTATTTCTCCTTGGAGCTAAGGGTTTTTCTGCATTGTTGCAACAAAAGCAGGTCTCTGGTTTACTACCCGGGATTGAGGTATGTACTGATGCTCCCTTGGTGAACCATTTGTTATTCAGGGATGATTGTATGCTCTTTGCTCAAGCCTCCTTGGAGGCTTGTTACGAATTACAGGAGGTTTTGGAGACTTATGGACGGGCTTCTAGACAACTGGTAAATTTTGCAAAGAGTTCAGTGGTGTTTAGTAAGAATGTGACTGAGGATATGCTGGAGGAGATTTCCGGTCTATTGGGGGTGGTAGTTGTTGACTCACATGAAAAGTACTTAGGTTTATCAACATATGTGCGTCGCAAGAAAACCTCAACTTTCCATTATATTAAGGAGAGATTGGCAAAGAAGTTGTCTGCTTGGCAAGGGAAGATTTTAAGTGGTGCAGGGAAGGATATCTTGATACATGTAGTGGCCCAAGCACTACCTATGTATGCTATGAGTGTCTTTCAATTGACTCAGAGTTTCTATGAGGATATGGAACAGATGTGTGCAAGGTTTTGGTGGGGTAGCACCTTAGATAAATGGTAGATTCATTGAAAAAATTGGAATGTTTTGTGTAACCCGCGAGAAGAAGGTGGATTAGGTTTTTGTAGTCCCTCCAACTTCAATTATGCTATGTTGGCCAAACAAGCTTGGCGTATTCTTAATGAGCCCTTGTCTCTTATTGCTCGGATGTACAAAGCGAAATATTTTCCTGATGGATCATTTTGGGAGCCTTTACCGCATGCCTCTCCTTCTTACTCGTGGAGGAATATATTTTCTACTAGAAACCTCTTATAGGACAGCTACTATTGGCAGGTGGGAAATGGGTCTAGCATTGATATTTTTATTGGATGTTGGGTTGCTGCTCTCCCTGGGGGTAAACCTAAAGCGTCAGCACTAGCTACAGCGGAGGTCAGTAAGGTGAATGATTTAACGGTGAGTACGGGAGTGTGGAATGTTGCTCGGATTAATAGGTTGTTCTCGGCGGAAGAGGCGGCTGCTATCACTGCAATCCCTTTAAGTAGTCGTAATGTGGTGGACTGGTTGGTTTGGAAGCTTTCACATGATGGGAAGTTCTCGGTAAAGACTGCTTATCGTTATGCTTTTGTTCATTTTTCAAGTTTTTGTCCTTTACTCTTACCAGTGGGTAGTGTGTTTTGGAAGAAGTTCTGAAAAGTGTCTATACCAAATAAGGCAAAGATCCATATGTGGCAGGTGTGTCTTGATATCTTGCCATCTTTAGGCAGCTTGGCTTCAAAAAGAGTAATTTTAGAATCTCAGGTGTGTGTGTGAGGTTCACAGTTTAACTACTCTCCATCTATGCAGAGAGTGCCATTTCACGAAAGAAGTGGTTCAATCAAATGCTATCCTATAACAGGTATGCTATAACCCTCAGATTGTGCATAGGGGTGTCATTTCTAGGTTAAATCGATGTGCTCAAGATTTGTCTTTAACTCAGTTTGGGGAGCTTTTATTCTTGCTTTGGGGAATATGGAAGGAAAGGAATGAGAGGATCTGGAATCCAAAAAAGAAGTGAGGCTTCTGATGTGAAGTTGGGTCTGATTTCAAGACTACAAGAGTTTCGATTCCATACTATGAAACAGGTCCAGAGTAGACTTGTTAGTTCAAGGGTAGTGCATTGGACTGCACCTGCTGCAGGGCTTCTGAAAATAAATGTGAATGGAGCTTTCCATCATCAAACCCTGACAGGCGGGCTGGGATTTGTATCACGGATGAATGGGGTACAATGTTGGCTAGGGGAGCTTATCCTCCGAAGGGACTGTTATCTCCAGAACACGCGGAGGTGCTGGCATGTAAGTAGGTTTTGTAGTTTGCTCGAGATCATGGTTTCCTGCCAGCTATCTTGGAAACGGATACAATGGAGGTGCAACAAAAACTTAATACTCATAGTCCCACCAACACTTCTACGTTGGGTAGGATTTATGAGGATGTTGGGGTTCTGTTGGGTGTTCAGACCAACTTAAAGGTGAGTTATATAGGTCGAAAAGGAAATATGGTAGCGCATCACACTACAAGAAAAAACATGCAAATCATGTTATGAATCACTTTCGACAACATTCGGCGCATGGTGTAGATGTCAGAGTCGTTAAAAATCTAAGAATCCTTAACATCACGCTTTGCACATTGTTGAAAAGAGGCGAAGCCAGTTGTCGTAATTATTCAACAATGTGCTTTGCACGTTGTCGTAAATTTTTGACAACGTTTCAAGCGCGTGTTGTAATTTTTAACAACACTCTCGGCATGTTGTCTTTAGTTTTTGACAACATATATACATGGTATGTTGTCATATTACTGAATGCGTTGTTATAATGTTTCAATATATTGCACCTAGATTGCTGGGTTCTTCTTACATGTACCTTTACACATATATAATTACTTAAGCACATTCACACGCCAATATCAGTACGCTATAACCATATAAAAGAAAAATATACATTTCATTAAGAGTACGGCATTGTTTGATACATAATTTCTTTACAAAACATACATGACAACCTTCTGAGTTCTTTGTGCATCATTGGTAATTGACAATACATGCATAGTATTTCAACTTCCTGACCTACATACCAATACGGCAGAGCCCTACAATACTCTAGTAAAGCAAAAGCATATCATAAATGTAGTATTAAGAAAGAAACATATTTCTTCAGGTTTCTATCTTTTTGTTGCAGATCAAGTTTAGGATTTTAGCGAAAATGTCTTTGCGAAGAACAAGAGCTCCAAAGAAATAAATCCAACACCTCTGTCAGCAAATCATCCAAAGTAACCAAATAAGAAAATGCCACAAACGGAAAGAGGAAACTAGGAAGAAATTAGCTGCAGAACAACAGAGGAATAGAGGGAAAGGGAACCTGAAATCAGTAGATGCATCTCTTCCCTGCCATCCCATCTCTTTCCATTGATCAGGTACCAAGCCATGAAGTTCTTGATTGGGATATGTAGCATACCAAAAGCTCTCGGCGCTTCATGTCCTCATCCAATTTTCGTAATACCAAGTATAAGAAACAAAAGGAAAACATATACCGCAAAATTTTTTTCCTACTGGATGTTCTTTCATGGGACTACAAAGTCAGAACTGAGACAACTCTCAGAATTTACAAATGAAAGCATAGAGCATCACCATTTGGTCCACAGTGCCACAAAATAATCAGCATTAGAAAAGAGAATAATCTCCAGAACTTTTCTCTTAGATGCAGGACTTTTGTAGAATTCATGCATATATTTTTATCCCAAAGCTATTAGATAAGAAAAGATACCACTCATCTATATAATGAAGACCATGAAAAGTAATGTTCTGCAACAGCAAGCCTAATGTGTGTATGGTGAAAAGCTTATGATAACATGGGGAAAATAACATAATATACTCAATATGAATTTGTGACATGCAGCTGGTCTGAACGAATATGTCACAACTGACAACTGATTCTGAAGCTACGATTTGTAGCCACTCTACCTGGAATTCATTATTGGCAGACTTACATAATATACTCAATATGTATTATGTTTAGTACTTTTCTCAAACACATTTATACTCAATATGTATTATGTATTGTGAAGCTAGTTTGCACACTAACACTACTGTTCCTATAAACCCCATCTCAGCTTCAATGTGGTGATCTAAGGTTCTGCTGATCGATATAGTGTAGTCCTAATAGTACCATACACAATAGAATAGTAGAAGCCATAATTGTACTCCTAACACCAGAAACCTCACCCAATTTTCAAATGCAGGAAAGATTTCATGAGAAACAGAATAGAGCACTCAGCTCTGCGGATCCGGCTCCTCTAAAGTGAGGAGTCTGTGAATTTACTTCAATTTCATTAAATCTGAACCCTCTGTCTAATCTAAGAGTTTTGAACCTTAACACATCACTTTTTCATTAATTTTTTATTTTTAATCATTGAAAGAAAAAAAAAATTGGGATTTCTTGTCGATGTTTAACCTCTGCGTCAAGTTCCATTGACGTGCAAGGCTTTATGCTAAACCTGACCGTGCTCTACTAAGGGTGATTGAGAGACTCTCTTGACTTCTTCCTCGACCTTGGCTTCACTCGTGTCTCTTCAAGCTAGTCGAAACTGTTCCGGTATACGCTCCGGCGTCTTACTCATATATTTCCGCTCTTTGTCGATGTTTCAGAATAGAATGCAAGGACAACCAGATAAGCAAACTGAAATAGGAATCAACTGACCTGAAACTGCTCAACAACAGCAAATGCAAATGCTGAAAAATCAACACAAAGCCAAGATCATTGAGATGAGCAAGAGAAGTATGCTGCCATTGAAAAAGTAAGAGAAACCCTCATGGCTGAACTAGAAGGTACTTCAGATGGAAATTCTGATGGGCCCGACGATGCTCTATAGCCTCCTTCGTACATTGCCCCGTAGTTGGCATGAATAGGTTGTTGATTCAATTGTGTGAATGGTGCACATCAGAATAATAATTGTTTGATGTTTATTAAGCAAGTTACTTTTGCTTCTTTATTTTGTATGCCTATGAGCAACATATTCTCTGATCAAATAAAAATATCATTGATCTATGGAATAAGTTATTAAATTGCGTATGTAGAGTAGAAAAGAATACTTCAATTCAGGGTTAATTTGATGATTTATATTCATCCCACAATGGGGGTATATATACAAGTACAAAGGAGTAGTCTGACTCTAATAGGAAACAATTTTTTCATAATTACAGGATTTTCTATAATTACAAGATATCCTAATTAAATAAGAATCCTAATTAAATAAGAATCCTAATTACATACGGATTTACATCGATTCTACACTCCCCCTCAAGTTGGTGCATAGATGTCTATCATGCCCAACTTGTCAATCGAGCTGTCAAATATCTTCCTGGACACTCCTTTAGTGAGAACATCAGCTAATTGCTCCTCTAAGTTTACAAATGGAAAGCGAATAACCTTTCTGTCAAGATTTTCTTTAATAAAAAGACGATCAACCTCCACATGCTTTGTTCTATCATGCTGAACTGGATTATGTGCAATCTCAATGGCAGCTGTATTATCACAATGCAAATCCATAGGACTTTTAAGCTTGTAACCCAGGTCTTTCAAGACATTATGGATCCATAACATTTCACAGACTCCATGTGCCATACCTCGAAATTCAGCTTCTGCACTTGATCTGGCAACGACTTTCTGCTTTTTGCTATGTCAAGTGACAAGGTTCCCTCTAACAAAAGTAAAGTACCTAGATGTAGAACGTCTGTCAGTTTTATCACCAGCCCAATCTGCATCCTTATATCCAACAACTTCCAATTTATCTTTTTTCTCAAACAGTAACCATTTGCCTGGCGCCATCTTCAGGTACCTCAAAATACGAAAGACTGCATCTATATGCTCTTCACTAGGACAATGCATAAACTGGCTAACAACACTCATAGCATAAGCAATATCTGGTCTAATATGTGAAAGATAAATCAAGCTCTTGGAGATTGCTTCAGGCCATGCAAAGATTGCTTCAGGCCATACAAAGATTTCTTCAATTTACACACCTTGCTAACGTCACTTGGGTGATTCTTAACACCTGGGGGCACATCCATGTATACTTCTTCCTCCAAATTCCCATTAAGAAACGCATTCTTCACATCAAACTGGTGCAAGGGCCAATCTTTGTTTGCTGCAAGTGAGATTAGAATCCAGACAGTATTGATCTTTGCTACAGGTGCAAAAGTCTCCTCATAATCAATCGCATAGCGTTGTGTATATCCCTTGGCAACCAACCTCGCCTTGTATCTATCAATAATTCCATCGGCATTAAGCTTCACAGTAAACACCCAACGACATCCTACAGTGTTCTTCCCAGTTGGCAGAGGTACTAACTCCCATGTTGCATTCTTTTGAAGAGCTTCTAATTCTTCATTCATCGCCTTTGTCCATTTTGGATCCGTCAATGCATCCTACACGTTACTAGGAATAGATACAATAGATAATTGATCAACAACAAGTGCATATGACCCAGACAACCTATGGTTAGACATGTAATTAGCTACAAGATATTTAGCTTTGGCTTTGATGTCTGGCTCATATTGTTTCTTGGGAATACCCTTGGTAACCCTCTGTGATTTCCTAGAATCAATATTATCTACCCCAGATAATTCATTCGAAATTAAAGGTACCTGAGGAGGAACATTCGCATCGAATTCTTCAGTTGATGATATAGAGAGGGGAAAAAACTCTGACATATGAGAACTCTGAATTATATTCTCTTCATTAGGTGTATCACATTTGGGCTGGTCAATGGGTAATTTTTCAGCTTGTGACGTTTCATATATTCCAAGACGCATTGAAGCGTCGTTGTCACTTTGGGGATGCATGATGATGTCGTTGTCACTTTAGGGATGCAAGCTGACGTCTAGGCGTGATGCATCTGTCTTGTTCGATAGATCATGACGTCAACTCGGTTCAAGGAATGGTCCTATGTCGCATCTGTCCTGGTAAGTTGGGGATCCCACTGGTCCACCGCCAATAGATTCAATGTCCCTAGATTTTTTTTTTTTTTTTTTCGTTTCCTACTGTCCCAATTTCAGTTTCGTTGTCAACTGGTGTTAGAGAATTCCCAACTCCAAATCTCGATTTCAATGCTTCTAATTCTTCAAATTCAAATAAATCTCGAGGATTTCCTTCACGACCTCTCTCCCCCTGAAGGGAAGACTCTGAAACTCTCCCTGAATAATAAGGCTCGGATTCATGAAAAGCAACATCAAGAGAGACATGTATAGTGCCAGTAAGAGGATCATAACATCGATAACCCTTCTGGAATTTAGCATGACCAACAAATATACACTTACGGGCACGGGGATCAAGCTTGCTGCGTTGAGGCTTGGGAATATGAACATAAGCTGTGCACCCAAACACTCGCGGCTCCAAATTAGGCATAGAAGGGATGATCAAAAATGTATGAAGCTTCTGATGAGGATTCTGAATCTCAATCTCCCATGAAGGAGTACAATTGATAAGATATATCGCTGATTTCACTACTTCTCCCCAATAGCACCGAGGTACATTCATGCCAAACAAGGAAGCACGAATAACTTCCATCAACTGCCTGTTCTTCCATTTTGCTAAACCATTCTGTTGAGGAGTATAAGAATTGGAGGTTTGATGACGAATTCCATGTGACCGGTAAAACTCAATCATAGGGCCATTCACAAACTCTCCACCATTGTCAGACTGAAACACTCTGATGGATTGTTGATACTGAGTTGCCACCATTTTGTGAAATTCGGTAAACATTCCAAATACATCACTCTTATTCTTCAGTAATGACACCCATGTCATGCAAGTGCAATCATCAATAAACGTTACAAAATACCGAGCTCCAGGAAGAGAAGGAATTTTCACAGGACCCCAGACATTAGAGTGAATCTTCATAAAAGGAACAAGACTTTTATTAAGACTTGGTGAATATGAAATACGGTGACTCTTGGCAAGTTCACAAATGTCACAATGGAAATCCAAATCACTGACAACTGAAAACAATTGAGGTTGCAGCTTCTTAAGATAACTAAAAGATAGATGACCTAAACGGCAATGCCATAACCATACAACTTCCTTCTCATTCTCTACCCCGTTGATCTGATTAGCTTGTCTCAAAAGATGCTTCTGTTTCTTTCGAGTCTCTATCAGATCCAGGTAGTATAAGTTCCCCCTTCTAACACCATAACTAAGAATCCGCCGAGTCATAATGTCCTGAAACACACAAAAAGACGGATAGAAGATCACAATACATGCAAGAGCTAAAATAATTTGACCAACAGACAGGAGATTATAAGCTAGTGATGGAACAAAAAAGACAGATTCAAGGGTTAAGGTATCAGATAAAGCAATAGAACCTTCTCCGGTGACCGGAGTTGGAGTACCATTAGCAGTAGAGACAACATTTTGAGGGGAACGTCTAAGGTTTTTCACAAGACTAGGGTCATTGGTCATATGGTCAGATGCACCTGTATCAATTATCCATGTACTATTAAAAGTAACCTTACCCTTCATACCTGACCGCACTACATTAGCGGAGGCATTGTCTAGGTAAACTTCCTCTGTAGTAGCAACAGCGGCCTTGCCCAGATTCTTTAGCGGTTTCTTGGTGAAGTCCCACCAATCAGGGTAACCAATCACTTCATAGCACCGCTCCTTGCTATGACCTAATTCCTCACAGATAATGCACTTTTTGTTTGCATATGGATTTGGTTTAACTAGAGGACGGCGTGGAGAAGGTCCTGAGAAGCTTGGAGGAGGACCCTGTTTGTGTTGAGCCATAACAGAAAATTCGGTAGTTACTGAATGCCCCATATCATGTTTCTCTGATTGCACCATTGAGGAATTCATGATTTTCGCAGGATTGGATTTTCTAGGGTTTCAAGATGGATATGAATGTTTTGGAAAAAAAAAAATTCTCTTCTTTTTCCTAAAAAAGGTAGGGTGATAGTGGTTTGAAATTCAAGGATGGTTTGATTTCAACGGTGGTGGTACGCAGCGGTTTGTGGTGTTCTTCGGGATTCAGGATTCAAAGGATGCAAAGCAAGTTCAAAGGATTGAACCTGCTCTGATACCAAGTAGAAAAGAATACTTCAATTCAAGGTTAATTCGATGATTTATATTCATCCCATAATGGGGGTATATATACAAGTACAAAGGAGTAGTCTAACTCTAATAGAAAACAATCTTTCCATAATTACAGGATTTTCTATAATTACAAGATATCCTAATTAAATAAGAATCCTAATTACATACGGATTTACAACGATTCTACATGTAGCCCCCTAATCTGTTGAAAGAGCCGTTCTTTTTAGCAGATTAAAAGGATTGTGCCTCCAACTACTCCCAGCCCCCAGCTTTTCAAAGGAGAAACCTGAAACATTGATGGAGAGTGGAAATATATACGAGTCTGATGTGGGAGTTCAGCTATCTCGAAGAGACCCGAGAGAAGCCAAGGTCGAGGAAGAAGTCAAGAGAGTCCATTGACTCACAATTCCTTTGATAGTCGGTTTAAACGAGAAACCTGATTGTATTTATACCTTTATGTAACCATGGGTGAGTTTCTATGGAAGCACAGAGAAACAGCAATGCAGCAAGTGAATTTAGGGTTGGCACTACGCATTGAAGAAAGATAGAACGTGAAGTATTTAACTCAATTTTTTTTTTCCAATAGTTAATGGCAAGTTAACTGGGGTTTAGATTAAAAACCAAGAATTGATGAAACAGTGATGTGTTAATTCTCAATATCCTTAGATTAGACATAGAGTTCAGATTTTATGAAATTGAAGTAAATTCACAGACTCCTCACTTTAGAGGAGCCAGATCCCACCTCTGCGCTTTTGCTCAGTCTTGCTCCCCTATTCCAGTTTCAGCAATTACATCAATCAGCACACAACTCACAATCAAATTTTTCCCAATTCAATCTGCAATATCCAAAATTATCTCAAATTTCAACAATTCAATACTCCAGATCACTCTAATTCATTGAATACTGATTCATTACCTTTCGTTTGAGCCCTTGCAACCTGGAGACTAGGAATTGAGGTGACTACGGTGTCATAGCAGAGCATGTCATCGCGGTCGGCGGCTTTGGTCACGCTATTGATGATGGCGGCCATCCTTCTCGGCAACGCAGTGGTTGGGGCGTATTGTTGGAGCCGGAACCCGAGGTCGATGGTGCGGCGGGAGGTACGCGATGGATTGGAGGAGCACAGCCAAGGTGGACTCGATCCTACCGCCGGCCAAGCGGTTAAGCGGGACGTGCTCGATGGCGGCGACATTGCAACGAGGGATCTGATGCCGGCGCTGCTCATCGTTTCGGGTAGTTTAAGGCTTAGGCTGCTGAGGGCTTCCATTTGTTGTTTGAGAGTTGAGAGCTTCAGAGAGTCTTAAGATCCAGAGAGCTAGAGTTGAGAGTTGGGAGATTTTACTTTTTTATTTTTTTTTCTCAAGGTCCGCACAATATATTGGAAAATAGATTAAAGCGGTAGCACTCCTGCCAATTGCCCGCTGTTTTTTTTTTTTTTTTAAATCTTAAAACAGTGTTCGTCACACGTTGTGATTTTGAAAAATTTTCAACAACGTGCATGCGTGCTTGTTGATAACTTAATTTATGTTTAAGAATAATAGAATTGAGAGAGATTGATGAGAGAATTGTGTATACATTATTGAGAATAGGAGCCCTATATATAGGGATTACAAAGTACATGTTCTAATGTTACAAGGAAAACTATTCCGAATAGGACTAGGAATTCTAGAACATTCTCTCCTATTACAATCATGAAACTAATCCTAGTTTGATTAGGCACACAAAGTCGATTTCCTTCAACACTCCCCCTTGTGCCGCTCAAACTTGGTGGTGACGCTTCATCCATTGCCTCGTTAAAAACCTTGCTCGAGTGAAAAACCATGTGGGACAAAAACAAGCTTGAGGAGGAGAAAAAGAGTACAACACGTCCTTCGCTCTTCGAGATTGAACATGTAGACAACATAACTCCCCCTGATGTCGATATCTCCCCCTGATTATTACAATCATGGGAGTTCAGATAACTTTCTCAATCCGATGCTCTTCACATGTTTCTCGAAGGTGGATTTAGGTAACGACTTAGTGAATAAGTCCGCTACATTATCCTCTGATCGTATTTGATTCACTTCAATCTTTTAAAGTGATTGTTGTTGCTGATTATAAAAGAATTTATGCGATATATGCTTGGTGTTGTCGCCCTTGATGAAACCTAACTTCATTTGCTCAATACAAGCTGCATTGTCCTCATAAATGCATGTAGGTTCATCCGTGGTAGACTTCAAACCACAACTTCCTCGCATATGTCTAATTACAGACCTTAGCCATATACATTCACGCACGGCTTCATGTAGAGCAATAATCTCTGCATGATTTGAGGAAGTAGCAATAAGGGTCTGTTTTGTAGACCTCCAAGATATCGCAGTGCTTCCCATGGTAAAGACATAACCCATTTGGAAGCGACTTTTGTGAGGGTCAGAGAGGTACCCTGCATCAGCAAAACCCATCAAAACATCGTTGTCATTTTGATGGAGGGAAGTAGGGGGACGCCAGCCACCATGGACGGTAGAGGCGCCGGAGCCGGCAGCATGGCCGGCGGAAAAGTCATGGACGACGGCGTTTTGCCTCTTGGGGTCCGATCCCAAATTTCTGTCATTCCTTTTCTCTCTGTAGGGATAAAATAGGCCCATATTGATCGTACCTCTTAGGTATCGAAAAATTGTCTTTACACCAATCCAATGGCAGCGTGTTGGCGCAGAGCTATGTCGAGCTAACAAGTTCACTACAAATGAGATGTCCGGTCTTGTGCATTGAGCTAAGTACAATAATGCTCCTATTGCACTTAAATAGAGCACTTCAGCCTCTAATAATTCTTCGTCCTCATACTTTGGATGAAACGGATCTTTTCCGGGCTCAAGACTACGACCAATCATGGGAGTACTCACAGGCTTTGCTTTATCTTCATTAAAGCACCTTAGGATTTTCTGAGTATATTCAGACTGATGGATCAAAATCCCATCACTACGGTGCTCGAGTTATAAACCGAGATAAAACCGTGTTTTCCCAAAATATTTCATCTCAAATTCGGATTTCAAGTATTTAGCAATTTCCTTTAACTCATCTAGAGTTCCAATTAGGTTCATGTCATCGACATAAACTGCTACGATTGCAAATCTGGAACTTGTTCTTTTAATGAACACGCATGGGCATATTTCATTGTTAATATATCTTTTCCCAATCAAGTAGTCACTTAGACGGTTATACCACATTCATCCGGATTGTTTTAATCCATATAGTGAGCGATTTAATCTTATTGAAAACGCGCTCCGTGGTTTAGAGCTACTTGACTTTGGTAATTGAAGTCCATCTGGAACCTTCATATATATATATATATATATATATATATATATATATATATATCTCTCTGAATCTAGATCCCCATAGAGATATGTTGTAACCACATCCATAAGATGCATGTCAAGTTTTTCAGAAACTACCAAACTGACAAGATAGCGGAACGTTATAACGTCCATTACAGGAGAGTACGTCTCCTCGTAGTCGATTACAGGGTGTTGAGAGAAACCTTGCTCCACGAGACAGGCTTTATATCTAACCACCTCATTTTTCTCATTACGCTTTCTAACAAAGACCCATTTATGGCCACACTACACCAATTTTTCAATCAGACGACACATATCAGACGACAGCAAACATTTTAACTGTCGTCTGAAATAATCAGACGACAGCAAGAAATATTCTGTCGTCTAAGTTTTCGAATCCAACAACAGTTTTTTCTTGGTTCTTGTGCAAAAGCATTTCAGACAATGGTTGATTTTTTTGATGTTGTCTGAATGAGTCAATTCAGACAACAGTTATTATGTGATGTTGTCCAAGGTTCATTTATACAATGGTTGATAAAAGATGTTGTCTGATTGTTTTTAATCAGACAACAGCTATTATTTCTCTGTTGTGCAATTACCATTAATACAATGGTTGAAAAAGATGTCGTCTGATTGTTTTGATTCACACAACAGTTTTTCAATTGTCTATTGTGCAACTCTCTTTCAGACAATATACTGAAATTGCTGTTGTCTGAGTTTTAGGGTTTAATAGATCGATGCTTTGCGCCCTTTTTAATTGACTCGGCCAAATTTTCAATTTTTCACTTCCCACCATTCGGCCAAAACCCAAGCTCGCGCTTCTCTCTCTCTCAAAATCACTCTTCATCTCCCCTATCTCACTAATCATCTATCTCTCCCACTCTCCCTCTCTTCCACTCAACAAAACTACCTCTCTCTTCTCACAGCTCCCATCTTCCTCCTTCGCCTTTACAAAATCAGAGAAAGTGGGAAGAAGAAAACATGTATCGCGAAATAGACGATGATTGAGAAATCGAAACCCAAATTTCTCTTACTCCTTCTCTCCACCCCTTTCTGTAAAACCCTAGCTTTCTCTCTCCGCCGCCCCATCAATTTATGTTTCAGATGAAAGGGTCAATACAGAAGCCCACCGAACTGGTTGAAGATCTCTACTGTCGATGTAAGTAAATCTCCGAACCCTAGATTTCTAATGTGGGTTTTGTAATTTGGGGGTTTTTAATTGGGATACCCAGAATTTCATATCGAAGACCAGCTAGAACACGAGCTGGGCTTTGCACTCTAGCTAAGTCAAATTGGAGATGGACTCAAAGACGGGAAAACGGTTTGGAGATGGAGTCATGCACTCCTAGCATTGGATATGACAAGTTCATGTTCTTTACCTATAAATAAGAACCATGAGCAGATTTGAATTGTTCGTTGTTTTGTGAATCAATTCGTTTCTCTGATGGTTTTGCCCATGGCGATTGCACTTGGAATTCTCTTTGCAGTGGTCGTGGTCCTTTATCCGCTAATCCTTCATCTCATTCCGGTGGTGCTGCTCTGCGTCTCAGGCCTCTTTTCCAATCTGGTTTAGGTACTACTTCTTCTTCTTGTTTTCCTTAGAATTTCGAAATTCTTGATTTAGGATTTTAGTAGATTTAGTCTAATTGTTTCAGGCGTTTTGCTTTGTTTTTATCTGGCAGATCTCAAAGAATGCATACACAAGGATAAACGGCGTGGTTAAAGAATTGGATTGGCTGGTTCTGCTAGGCCTCATTGATTGGTGTGCTGGCGTTAAGGTATACCTTCACTGATTTTTGTGATCGTTGCTTATTGAAGGTCTTTAGATGCCACTGATTTTACTTCATATCGAAGATTATTGCGGTGTCATCGGATTTGTTCTGCTAGTTTCCAAGTTTTACTGGTGTAAACCAATGATTACTGTTATTGGTGGCTTTTGGAGGTTGTTTTGCCGATTGACTGTTTACCACAGTTCAGTTTTGTTTGTATGGAATGCCCAAGCATGTGTCAAGTCCCATGTTAGGTCAATTTGTAAGCCTACACAGAGAGCTGCATCAGTGACAAATTTTAGATATCTGCACTGATGTGGCGAATGTGTCCTTGAGTAAGGTCAATTTTGTCGGAGCTCACCCCTGATACAGCCGTCTGGTCTCAAGCAGCTCGAGAAGATCCAGATCTGATTGAGCTGGCTGTCATTGTATGTTTGGAATTGAGAGGGGGGCATTTTGGTACGTACTGCATCCTTGATTTACAGCTTTGCTTTGTGTGTGGACTGTGCAAGCTTGTTTCGTTTTCCATATGAACTGTATGTTGGTTTGAGGTATATAAGTGATCATGGGAAGTTTGGTAAAAGCACAAATATGAGTAGGGGGTAGTGGGTTATCACACTAGTATGACTCGTCTTTGGGTCGCAATAGTTTAAAGACTATGGATCAATAATCTTTAGTTGGGGAACATGGAAGGATCAATATCTTACGTATACTGTTATACTTTTATGGTTGTAAAGAGTAATGGCCCCAAAGAAAAAATTTGCTCATGTATCTCCTTAATATTGAAACATGATTTTGTTTCTCTAGTTTAGTTAAGTTTTTTCCCGTTCTCTTTCTTTGCTATTCTTGTATTTACATTTGATTTTGTAAATTAGTTACTTAAAGTAGTAGTGATAACGTGAAAGGAGATGCTTATAAAGTTATAACTGGGTTTGATAGTTCTCATATATGCTGATAGAAATGAAGTCTTAGCTTTTGATTTACTTATCTCTACCTGCTGCAGATCCTAGAGTGCGTAGAGTAGGAAAGCAGTCATTTAAAGGGTAAGGCAAATTTATTTTTCGTTTGCTACATAAGTGTTTTTGTTGAGACTAAGTATATATTGCTATTGTGAAAGGTGGCAAAACATGTTATTTATCTGCTCGTTGTTTCTTATGTATAGGTGAAGAGCATGAACTTGTCATATCCAGTGCTAGAAATGATGCCGATCCTCTTCTTGAATTGGTTCTCGCTCAGGTACTCAGTTCACATATCATGTCTTTAATTTGCTAGGCATGCTTTGTTGTACATTATCAGATGTGTGAATACATACACATAGTTAGTTTGTCTGTTTGCACGCATACGTATGATGCATACACAGTTGAATCAGATCTTGCTCAAGTACTCACTATATGAATAAGGGCTTTTTGGCAACCAGAGAAAGCATAATACTATAAAAGCATGCCCGTACGTGTATGTTTTATTTATTTGATTGGGCAGATAATTTGTGTATGTTATATTACTAATCTTGGAAAGCTACAGATGTAGGACAAAGCAATGGTGGTGTGAGAATGGTTATGGTGGCTTAGAAAGAAACAAATTTTTAAGAAATGGAAGATAAGGTTTATAGCTGTTATGAGGACAATATGAGACTAAGATGGGAGAATTTAACCATACTCAACTTTCATCCAATCTGATTTGCCTTACAAGAAAGCCTGATATAGGTTTCAGATACATATATTCTTTGTAAAAACTCATCTTTGAACAGTAATAAACTCTTGATGACATTGTACTTACCCCAAGGTTTATTTAGGCTATTAATGATATACTACTTAAATACTGCTGATTCAGAACTAAATTTACATGTGCAGTGGTCAGGTTGCCTTGGCAATTTATTAGCTGTAATAAAGACATCATCAAGATACATTCTGGTATGCTCCAACTGAGATGTCTTATCAACATGTGGGGATGAAGCTTTTAAGTCAACTATTCTTAGCTTCAGCTCATTTATAGATAACACGGTCCACTTCTTAATGGCATTATGTTTATGTTCTTGGGTGCTTTGGTATTATGTTTTAATTCTGTCTCTTGAGTTTGGGGCACCTCAGCTTTGTAACCTGACTCTAGACTGTAGAAGTAAAAATCTAGGTTCTGATTCCAGTGCAACGGTTATAATTTCTTGCAGCGGGTTACCTCAACTCAGCGATACGACGGTATTTGGAGAATAATTTGTTACAAATAATTGAAATCTGAGTTGCAATTCAATTCTTAATACTTTCTGTTGTTTTATTGTCTAAGGTTGGTGTGCGAGGACATAATTGGGGGTCTAGAGGATATTGCCATTCCAGCTAGCAATTTGGTCGATGATCCGCTTGTTGCTCCTACAGGCAAGTTGATCATGTTCATGGAGTAATACTTGTTACTTAGATAAAAAAATGTTTATAGGCAAGTTGGAATTCAAATTTCATCCAGTTGTCTTGTTGATTTGAGTCATTCTTCCTTATCAAATTACTTTGCCCTCTTCAGTTGCAATGGTGGAACTTTTTCTTGGATCTTTTTATATCCCTCAATTTTAGGTTACACGTATTGCAAGTCTATTCAAGTTGCGCAAAACGTGAAGCTTTCCAGAAATGCCACTGGATGCAATTGCAAAGGAAGTTGTGTAGACTTCAAGACCTGCCAATGTGCCAAACTTAATGGTGAAACCCACAAGTCCAGCTTATGCTTTGCCAGTTGATGTTGTAAATATGGTTATCATAGCAAGCATAAAGGAGTTAAGGCTTACAGCTGTTGGTGCATTGTTTTCACTTATTTGTGAGGTTTAGGATGTTAATGCGCATCACATTTATGGATAAGTATAAGTTTATGGTTAGTGTTTTATGGTTAGGGTTAATGTTGGGATGGAATGACTTTGTTGAATATATGGATGAATGTATTGGATCTTTACATAAATGAATTTGTTTTGAATGTGTTGTCATTTGGATTCCATATATGCAGAATGTCCGTCTTTTGAATGTCTCTCAGACTATTCTATTCCAGCTAAAAACTATTGTCTAATAATTATTCATCATAAAATGCCTAGCAAAAACTGTTGTATGAGCTATCTAACTATAATACAATAAGGACTAAAAGAATGAGAAAGCCATTGTCTAGCAAAACAACAGACAACAGTTTTTCGAAGAAACCTATAATATCAATAATGGATAGACAATGGGAATTTCAACTACATGTTATCTGATCCAACCTTCAGACAACAGCAAGCATATAAGCCCCTGTTGTCTGACACAACCTTCAGACAACAGCAAGCATATAACCCGCTGTTGTTTTTTCTGGTATTCAGATAACAGTCATGCAAGCCGCTGATGTTGTGTAAAATTTTCTCAGACGACAGTTACTTGGTATTGTCTGAATAACCCATCAGACGGCATTGAGATAGACAACAGCAAAGGGCCTTATCAGTCGACAGTGAAAAACTGTCGTCTGATTGAAAAATTGGTGTACTGCCAACAGGTTTTACATCTGGGGGTGTCTGCGTTATAGGCCCAAATACCTGTCTTTTTGCTAGTGAATCTAATTCAGTCTGGATCGCATCTTTCCATTTAGGCCAATCCGCTCTTCATTGACGTTCTTCGACAGAGCAAGGTTCGATATCATCATATTCTATAATTCCTTTTGCAACATGATATGCAAATGCATTATCAATAACCATAGAATTTCTATCCATAATCTCATGTACACTAGTGTAATTCATGGAGATCTCTCTATTCTCTAGAATTGGTTCTGACATTAGAGCGTCCCCCAATAATGTCTCTTGGACATAACCATAGTCCGGAATATCCTCATGAGATGGATTATTTACATCGATGATTAATGGATTATTTTGTGCCAAACTCGCTTTCTTTCTTGGGCGAGAATCCATCGAACCTATGGACCTCCCGCGCTTCCTGGCAGGAGCTGTGGGCCTAGCCACAACGTCACCAAGGGAGGGGACGTTGGCGCCATTCTCAGGTACTCTTGAGATGGCGTCATGTCCTCTAATTTTAGGGACATCAATCCTTGCAGGCACGTTTGCAGCAGGTATGTGTGATCTCGTCACTTTAGCGATATCAGAAAACGCATCAGGCATCGATTCTGCTACGTTCTGAAGATCGAGAATTCTCCGCACTTCAATTTCGGACTGTGCGGTTCAGGGATCAAGATGAGACAGAGTGGGGACAGACCACGACAATTTCTGTCGTTCCTGTTGAACATTTATGTTCTTATCTCCCCCTAACGACGGGAAGACTGTCTCATCAAAGTGACAATCCGCAAATCTAGCAGTAAAGAGATCGCCTGTCAAGGGTTCTAAGTAGCGGACAATAGTTGGAGAATCATATCCAACATAAACGCCTAATTGTCGTTGAGGACCCATTTTGGTGCGCTGTGGTGGCGCCATTGGCACAGAAACTACACACCCAAATATGCGTAAGTGTGAGACATCAGGCTCATACCGAGTCACCATCTAGGACTCAGAGAAGCGTTGAGTGGCAGTAGGCCTCAAATGAATAAGCACAGTTGCATGCAATATTGCATAGCCCCAAGCAGAAATAGGGAGATTGGTGCGTCTTACCAATGCCCTAGCAACCATTTGTAGTCGTTTAATGGTGGCTTCTGCGAGACCATTTTGGGTGTGAACTTTTATGTCCGTAGTCATTAGAGGTGATGCAAAGGAACTCTTGTCCATTCTCACAATGTGTTTCCACATGAAAACCATTGGCTCTTATATCTTTGAAGTTTAAAAGGGTTCTTTCGGCCCTAGGAGCGTAGAGAGCTTCAGTGACATTAATGATTGTGCCATGTGGCAATAAGAATTGAGCTGGTCCTCGACCATGAATCAATTTAGATGACCCTGCCATCGTAGTCACTGAAGATCGAGTAGGTGTCATCTCAAGAAATAACTGCCTATTTCGAAGTATGGTGTGCGTAGTAGCACTATCCACGAGGCATTCTAGCTCTCCGGGAAACATACTTGAATGAATAAACTTCGAATCAAAATCGACACTTTATTTCAATGAATGCCAATGATTACGTCAAAGTTTCTGAATCAAAATTTAATCCAAAAAGGATAATCAAGCTTTAGACAAGTAGTAGTTACTCAATCCTTTTGGTAACTCCAATTTGGTTGTGACCAGGTAAGGTAAGGCGAGATTTTGGTGGAGCTGTGCTCACTTTTAAAACCGTTCTCTCAGTTCAAACCTTTCCTAGACATCACAATTAATTTTGAGTACGCCTAGTGAGAAAGAGTTATAACCACTGTCTTTGTTGATAGTTTCCAAACTTTTTGGATTTGGATTGAAACCAATGATGTTTATATGGTCAAATTTTTATGCTTACGAACGCTCTTAGTTAGTAAAAAATCGATGCTCACGGACGCTCCTAGTCCGAAGATCACAAACGCTCTTAGTTCGTATATAGCGTGAATCCCCACGATTCTGCTTTTAGTAAATCGAACCCACGTTATAAGAAAGGTGGGATGTAGAAGAAGGGAGGTTGCAAGTCCCCGTGAAAAAGAAAGAAGAAATTTAAATTTCGGAAAGCGGGAACTTTAATTTAAAACTTACTTGTTGAAATTCGGAGCTTGAAATTCTCAATACACGCGCGTGTTGATGCAGGCGTGTAGTCTATTAGGATCGCCACTTGCGTGGTAGTATTGTGGACGTGCAGGATTGCTGGCCGTAAACGGGAAGAGTGGTCGGTGGCAAAGAACTTGGCCGAGATGGGTGGCAGGTACGGCCGGTGGCTAGCCGATTTGTGGCCGAGCTGGCTGGCAGAAGCAACCAGCTAGCAAGGCTAGCTGACGGACGCAGGTGTGTGCGATGTGGGGTTGTAGGGACAGCAAGGCTAGCACGGGCTAGGTGCTTGGCAAGGCTAACGTTGGAGAATTTTCTGGTTTTTGGATTTTTAATCTCAGGGTTAGGGCTCGTGCTGATAACGTGTTTAAGAATAATAGAATTGAGAGAGATTGATGAGAGAATTGTGTATACATTATTGAGAATAGGAGCCCTATATATAGGGATTACAAAGTACATGTTCTAATGTTACAAGGAAAACTATTCCGAATAGGACTAGGAATTCTAGAACATTCTCTCCTATTACAATCATGAAACTAATCCTAGTTTGATTAGGCACACAAAGTCGATTTCCTTCAACAATTTACAACTTGCAGATAACAACACGCAAGGTAGGTTGTTGATAACCAAATTAACAATATGCAAATGAGGGATATGGTGATAAATTATTTTCTACAACACACATTCTTTACCTGTTGTGGAAGACTGTAAGTAACAATGACATTTAGAGGATTATTGTGATCTTGTGGTAGACAACTTTTCTTGTAGTGTCAGCTAGCTACTCGTGCTTCTACTCTTAGAGATGTTCAATTTTACTTTACTACTGATTTTCTTCTAACTGCTGTTATATATAGCAGATTTTTGTACTGTGTAAACATGTTTCTATTCAATAAAGGGTTGACTTCGTTGGATTAAAAAAAAAAAAAAAGTAACACTTAGTTGTAATGATTCAGATATTGGGAAAGGTGCAATATTCAGAATTTATTAGCAAATGTGTTTTGAAGATGATAAGATCCTTTATAATTAAGAAGGACCATGCACATTGATTAATTCAAGTGAAAACGATTGAAACTTTAGGGATAAGATTGGTAGTAGAGACCAAGAGTGTGACGTAATTAAAGTGTATTATTTCCATAACTCTTGTCGATCCTTTTAAAAAGAAGTTTACAAATGAAAAGATGGTGATTATTGTTTTCTTAGGACTTTCACTTTGTTGTTATCTCTTGCCAAAAAGAAGCTACTTGTTTGCAAAGAGATATTTTGGGTAGGTGTAATCTGGATTTGTCCAACTATAGTATTTAACGTACGTGGTACTTATTGGAGAGCTTGAAGGTCAGCATAGTATTTAGCTATCCATCCTTTGATGATTTTGACCTCACTTTTCCGCTGATTGACCAGCCAGTCTGGATCGGTAGTCTGGCTTGAGGTGAGAATATCCAAGCAGTGAGACCCTGTAAAAGTAAATTTTAATTTTGGGTAGTTGAAAAGTTAAACGAAAATATGTACTGCCCTAAAACTCGTAACATGGGGTACTCCAAACAAATGAATTTGGAAGGATACATACCATTTTTTGCATGGACAGCAACCACACTGTCTGATATGTCTTCCAAAACGCTATCATGAGAGTAAAACAATGTTAAATTTAGTCAAGTACTATTAATCTTGAATCGTGTTGTTTTATCAAGATAATGAAAATGATAAACTTGACTCATTTATATTTGTTGTGAAGTCATCTTCGTATCCGTACATACCCGCCAATACTGTAAGGGTCTCTTAGCCCATTGGAGAAAATGATGTTGCTAGCAAATCTGGAGAGACTCAGTTTTATGTTCTGCATCACGTATTTAGCATACTTGTATCAATATAATTAGCATATGTATATCCATGCATTTCATATGAATTAAGCAAAGTAAAAGAATTAGGGTAGGTTAATAATGAGCAATGGTAAGAAAGTAACAGCATTACATACATGGCCTCCAAAGTATGTAGTCACCCAATTAGGCCTGGGAGGGACGCCATAGGTTGCCTTGCATTTATTGATATATTCATCGACATCAAATTTGTACGGTGGAAACATGGTGTCGTTGTTCACGCTTATGGGAATCACCATGTCGCTACATGTCTAAATGATCAAGAAACAAATAGGTGGATCGTGGTTAACCATCTTCAAACACATTTGAATTAGGGTAAATGAAAGTTTGTAATTACTAATAAAACAACAATCTTATCAAATTTCACAAGTTGTTAGAAACTGGCCCTGATGCAAACTGTAATAACGTTGTGAAACAAGATCAAGCTAGGCAATACAGCCAATACTAATGTCCCGGAAATTGCTAGCTGTTTCTTTAGAAATTTGGCCTGATGCATGACTTCTTAGATATTGCAAACGTACTCATAACTTTGACTGGATTGCAAATTCCTTTTCAGAAAAGGTAAGAATAAAAAAAATATTGCAAACGTATTTCTTAAGCAAGAAGAATGCATTCTCCCTGGACTGTCAATTAACTCTGTGACCTCAAAGAAAAATCATGTACCATGGGCCCCTAGAATAGTCAGCATGATGAATGTATTGTGTCTTTTGCTCTAAAAATACAAATGTACGTGGACGTCTATTTATTAATTATTAGGGTTGGCTTTCAGATATAACTACAATCTAAACAAATAGTACAGCTTGATAAATAAATTAATTATTTGATCAATTACCTGCCATCCCCACCCCTCGTCTGTTTCTGTCAGGTTTTTGGGCGGGTTGACATAGCATGACCCGTTTCCGGTATATGCAACCACACCTGCAAATATTTTTGTCAAAATATCATCTGTAGATGAAGCTCCATCAATGCCACCGCAGACTACAGTAACCGGATATTTCGGTGGACGATCGTATTGAGCTGCCCTAGTATACATCGAGTCCAAGTAGTCCTTGAGCTCAGACGACTTGGTCAACGGTCTAGTTAATTGCAAAACAAGAACAGAAAAGGGAAATCACAAAAATAATCACCTGAACAAATATATTAATTATGTTCTAAGGAAAAAAATGATTATGCACAATATATGAAACTAATCAGGGGATGTACCTGCAAGTTCGAAATTTCTTGCTAAGATTTGAGAGGCCTTCAGGCTTAGAAGCAATATTATCAATTTCAGACCAAGACTTCTTTATGATTTGGTAGCAAGTCTCACTCGCTTCCTACACATATGTATGTCCATAATCAATCTGTTTATGTATTAATTAACTTAAAATAGAAGCGTGCAAAAAGTATCTTGTGTTAGACCCTAGCCAACTGTGAATTAAACTATTGGTCAGTGGGATATTTGCTTAGCTCTGGTATGTTTAGATTGCTAGTATGGGGTACACCTCCCCAGTAGTTGATATATAATTATAGAAGGAAAGAAATTAAGGAAGAAATATATTACTCGATAATCCTTGGTGGCAATGGAGTAGTACCCTGTTTCTGGAGGAACTATGTCATCAAAGTATAGAATTGGAGCTGATGAGGCCAGAGCTCCAAGAGCGACGTGGGGATACTTTAGGCGAAACCATGAAGCAAGCACTGTCAAAGAACATATATGTATATATGTTATCAAACGAGCCCTTAATGTAACAATTGTAATTTCAATAAGTGTACATTTAGTGACTCACTTCCACCATATGAGCCACCAATAACAATGACCGGAGAATGTTCAGCATGTAGTTGCTTCTTTACATGTATGAGAATCTCTGCATAATCTGCTATAGCTTGGGCTGAGTTGAAGTATCCAAGAGTGCTTGCATTTTTAAATGCCACTTCCCTTGATCCGAATGGGATTGATTCCCCATAGTACCGGTGCTGATAAGGAAAAAAAAAAGACTAAAGTCTCAGACCCAATAATACTGCTAGTTAATCTATTATCTCAGTCTTACGACAGATTCATACAGAATGTACCTCTATATATATCTGGAGGGCTTGAAAGTGAATGGCGTTTTCAGATAGGAACCCAATAATAGGTATATCAACATCAATTGATTCTTCTGCGCCTAAGTAAGCGAGTATTGGTGCACTGATATTGGAGCCACCCCAATGCTTGGAATTGATCAAATATCTTTGTTGAAAAGTATTGAAGCTATCATACCTAAAGTTGAAATGGTCAAGTGTTTGGTTGTAGTAAAATGTCTGAAAATTTTTGGGATCAAATGCAGATGATGAAGCTTCGCTGGGCCGGCCTTGTGTCCAATAGTTACCATGTATAAATTGTCCTCCAGTTGGACTCAGCCTTGGAATTTTTAAGGAAACTGAGGTTGTGACAAATATAAGAGATATTAGTAAAAGGGATGATTTGAGTGAGAATGTGAGTTGCTTCATTTCCATGGTATGGCAAATCCTTGGAGGGCAGCAGTTGTGTTTCGAATGCCATATATATACTTAAGATATCAACAAATGGAAAAAATTTGTATTTGGATGTATTGACTTGGAATGGCCGGCGCACGATAGGGATAAAAAGATAAGTTAACGAATAGTTCATATAGGGACCATATCATATAATTGATTGTTTATACTTTATACACTTGTTTGAATTTTAGTGTGAACTGATCGTGCAAAATTAATTGGATGATGTTTTCAGAACAATTCATGATTGAAAGTTGATTTGATAGAACGTATGTTTGGAATTCAACTATAAAACAAACAAGAGCCGGGTTGGTAAGAATTGACATGTCGATGGTTGATTTTTTCCCATCTGGACTAAAGTTTGAACCCCTAATTGTACCTACTTAGCTATGTATATATTTTCCCTCCTGAAGACACTGGAGGATATATATATCCTTTGCTACAGAGGATCCATGATGTTCCACTAATCCCTGACTTCATTGTTGCGCATCTGTGTAGTAATGCTGATATTCCCTCCACTTTAGTCATGCATCTCATGAATAGGTATGGGGTGTTAATACAAAAGTCGACGTCATTGGCATTAATGTGTATGATACAATTCCTTATCACCAATAATGACTTATCATCTTTCTGATGTGGGATTCTGAATGACTCTAATCTCATTACAAAAAAAAAATGACTCTAATCTAAGTCACATTTTTCTAATATTTTTGGTACTTTCTTTTGTTCTATGTTCTGTATATAGCTCAGCGTATTAATAGTGTTGTAATTCCTTCATTGTTTAATGAGTTTCATGTACGTGCGCGGTTATGACAGTTGCGTCTCGGCTTTACAATGTAATTAGTGTTATGCTGCTAAGGCCTTCTCCAACCCAAAGGGCTAAAAATAGCCTTGGAGCTAAATTTTAGCCCTGATTTATTTACTATTCATCGATGTGACATCAACCGTCTCTAACTCGTCAAGGCTAAATTATAGCCCTAAAATATATTTTAAAATTTTGAATATGTTATATATATATATATATATATATATATATATGTGTGTGTGTGTGTGTGTGTGTGTGTGTGTGTGTGTGTGTGTTCTTATTTTTTATCAAATTCTTACTTATAGTAATTGAAATAATTTTTATAATAAAAAATATTTTTCCGGTTGTACTTTTCAAATTCCATGTGTTGCTTCACAAGGAATGTTGTAGATTTGTTATATGATTTTATATATGTGGCATAGGTTATCTTGATAGAATATTTTTAAATTCTCGGATATGACTTCGAAGCCACGTGTTTCATCGTGATTCATTTGTGAAATTTCGAAATGGATATAAAGCAATTTTTGGCTTGATTGCATCTTATCAAACTTTCGGATATGATTTCGAGGTCACGTGTTTCGTCCTAATTTGTTGTGAAATTTCAAAAGGGTGATTCTAGTTGGACCTCCAAATTTGTCATTTGGACCTCCTATACTTAGTATACCTCTAATTTACTTTTTAGAATACTTGAAAAGCTAAGTAGACCTCCTTATTTTTACCAAAACACCCTTGAACATGAGATACAATAATTTGTTACTCTATTTTTTATCTCTATCTTCAACCACGAGAAGAAGAATGAATCAAAATCACATGATATTTCTCTCTTATGATTATGTCTCTCCTCCACCAAAATTAATCAGAGGGTTGGTTCTTGATCTTGATATGTTGCTAGAAGGTTGGAAGATTGAGTAATAATTATATCATAATATTCAATTAATTTAGTTTAAGAAAATTCCAAATCAAATTGTTTTGAATTTACTTTGGTATTAAATGATGAGCCATGTATATAAATTATTATTTTTACTTAATTATTTTAGGTAAATTATAAAACTATATGGCAATATAAGGAAATTCCGGAAAAAGAAAAAAACAATTTAATTGAATGTTATATTTGGGGAGGTAAGAAGAGTAATTTTTTTTTTTTCATTTTTCTCACTTTGTCCTTATTTGTCTTTTCATATGACTTGACAAAAGTCTATTAATAATTTTAAAAAGTTGGAGGTCCAAATATCAAATTTGGAGGTCCAACTAGAACCACCCATTTCAAAATGGATATAAAGCTGTTTTTGACTTTTTGGCTTGATCGAATCTTATCAAATTTTTTAATAAGATTCTTGAATGACACATGTTTCGTCTTTAATTTATTGGATTATCAAATTTTGTAGTGGATATGATGTCTACATTGCACTCGTTATCTTCAGCAAAAAATATCTTTAGAAACTGACAAGTGTTTGCATTTTCTTACTTTCTTTTGTTCCTTTTTAAATGTTTTTGTCATGAATAAAACAAATATTGAAAATATGACACATGGTTTACTGCTTTTATCAAAGAAAAAAAAAAAAACCAACGGCTATATGTATAAAAAATATATATAAAAAATATATAAATATATATATATATATATTTAAAAATAAAAAATAAAAAACAACAACAACAACAACGGCTACATGTCAAACCAGTAAAATGAAAATAAGAAAATTTATGTCAAAGCAGGAAAAAGAAAATTAACCAAAAGGGAAGGCCTTGGTTCATCTTATGTGCATGAGCTTTCAATCTTCCCCATTTGTTTCTTAGAAACTCATCCAGTGTACTGGGGGGTATCTAGCTACTTAATTATGACTCATTACATATCTTCTTAGTTCCTGTCCTGTCTGAATCCTAAACTTTGATAGAGACGTTTTGCACGTTGATCATGACTGGTAAGGGCAACTCCAACCATTGGCACCATTTGGGGGTGCTATTCTCATTTTAGCACCCCCTTGTTGCACTATTCATATAGGACTCAATTCTCATCTCCAACCATGAGGTGCTATATGGGGGTGTTATTTTCACTATTCTTGACTAAAATATAATATGAGTATAATTTTGATGAATATTATATTAAAAATATGTTAATTTAATTAAATAAGGTAAAAAAAAATAATTTAACATTTTATCATAATATTTAATTTTTTTTTTTTTTTTTGTGTTTTCAATAAGTGACCATGTTGTCATGATAAGTGGTCATGGCCTACTTTGGTTGTATTGTTGTCTGGTATGCTTTTACTTTGTATTGTGTGCTTTTAATTTGTGTGGTGTGTTTATTATGAAAATAAAAGTTTAATGCTTTTTTACGAAGATGATCTACTCAACAAAATAATTTTTATTATCATAAATTAAAACACAAACCATCATAAATTAAAACACTAACCATAATTTTTTCCCTCAATTTTCTGGTATTTTGTTAAATTTTTTTGGAACAAAAATGAAATAATAACCTTTCATTTAATAAGAGCCGTTGATAAGTTTTTTTCCCTCAAATCTGAGCCATTAGATCGAAAATAGATCTGTTCAGTAAAAAAAAAAAAAAAAAAAAAAAAAGCCAACATCGGACCGTCCATTTTCAAAATGGAGCGATCTCAGCCGTGCATTTAGTGATCGTTGGGACACGCAACGGTCGGCAGCAGACTAACTGAGCCTTGCGGGGCCCACTGGAGCAAACCACCTGCAACTGCTTTTTCTCTCTCCAGCGCAAGTAGGCGCGTCTTCCTTCTCCCCCGTTCTCCCTTCTGCTCGTGCTGCCCACCCAAGTCATCCAGCGCGTCACTTCAATTGTTGGGCTGGGAAATCAGAAAGTGTGGTCCCAGGCCACTGTGCTGAGTCTTGGTCTTGGATTTGTCTCAAATATGAGACTCCAAATGAGCCCAAGTCTCATATTAATAGGACCAGATCCACCAAAAACACAAGGTTGGAGAAGCAAAGTCTTATAATTGGCAAAATTTTGGTTTGGCACCCCATGGTTGGAGTTGCCCTAAAGGAGCTTGATCTACCCCTTCCAGAAGGTCATCGTAGCCCTTCCAGAAAGTCATCGAACAAATTTCTTTCTTTTTGTTATTAAATTATACAATTTATACTTTCTTTTTACTTATTTATTTTCTAACTGGGATTTGGAGTTCTAACTCCACCAAGTACTATTGGGATGACTTTGTTTTCACACTTCAATTATTAGTTTACAAGTCTTTTTCTTCTGGTTCAAGTTTGAGGACCAACCACTGAAGATTCAATGATCAAGATTCGAGTGGCCCAGTCTTGACACTTGAAGTTTTATTTTTTATTTTTATTTTTTTTATGACAGAGACTTGAAGTTGAAGCTACCTATCTTTTGCTTCCACTATATATGTTTCCCTCTCTTTTAAGTAATTACCTTATATATATGGTATTCAAAAGTCATTGAATTCCTGTCCGACATTTACGACCATACCACTTACATATCTATCTGGTTTCCAGATACTCCACCAGAAAAAGATGCATCCAGCACATGGTCCATTTATGTATTACAGTCCTTTTATTCTAAGGTGTGTGTTGAATCCGGATTACCAAAAGCAGAAAAGAACTAGGGTTAGGTTATGGATCAAATAACAGTAGATGCAATGAGTTAGGCTGCAAAAATGGCAGTTTATGTTGAACTCAAATTCTATATCAGACCCTTTTCCATGGAACGCTGCTTCAATGAGGACGTATATTTGTGCCATGCAGGTATGTACTACAGAATTGTTTAGTACAGTAGAAGTAATTTACATAATATCAAATAATAGTCACAAGACCATCACCAGATCAATATTAGTGTCAGAAAGGTTCTTGGCAAAATGGGTATTCGCTTCAGCTAGAAAAGCATACTTGTTCTCATGTAAAAGGATGACCGATCGACCTCCCAATGAGTATCAACTTGTTTCAAAACCGTTAAGTTCAGGTAAAAACACCAATAGGATTAACTAGCAACTACGGTTTCTAAAAGAATATGAGAAGTTTAGTTATTATTTGTTGTAGCAGACAGAATTATAATACCTGCACCACCCACAAAACGAATGAAGTTATACCTCCTCTTTCTTTCGTGGCTATTATCATTAGGATGGAGCGTTTTATTCGAGTGATATAGGATGATTGATTGATGAACAGATAATGAATCTTTGACTAGAATAAGCACAATTCAAAATGGCTTACTAAGACCTCTCCATTAAATTTATTATGTGTCTATAATTAAGTCATCAAATTTTAAGATAAAAACATACCTTTTCAATTAGATTTAGATCTAGTTCATTACACAACCAACTTAGTGGAGATCGATCATATATCTGTAATGAGTTGAACTTTACGCTGTGATATATCAAACGGTATGGTTCATAGCTTACATTCAATAATACCAAGCTAATTAAAACGGTGTATACGTACGTGAACAACTTATAAAAACTAAAAATAAAAATAAACTAATTTCATATCCTGAGCCTAATGACTTGGAGCTTTTAATGAACTAATTCCGGTTCACAAACTACATTCCAAAATTTGTGCTTAACTTCTTGTGATTGTATGTCGATTTGTTGCTGGTTAATTAGTTTCCAGATATGCATTGAAATATTATAAAAGGCAATTCATCAACGAAGTTTTTCTATGCTCTCATCGCATTTTTTGCCATGGCTTCGATACCCTGCATGCCTGTCGAGGCTACTACAAGTTTGGATGGTATCGTTGCAGTTGCGGCGAATTTGACAGTAGGCGGAATGACTTTAGGATTGAATTTAAATAGTACTTCATTTCTCAAAGAATTGAATGTTACGAAATCAGACTTCCCAACTAATTTTGCTTTTGGAGTGGCTACTTCTGCTGCACAGGTACGTAATTTTCTAACTATGGTTTATACATGTAATATTATAACGTTTTCTCAATAACTAATGTATTCGTTGGATGCAATTCTACGTAGATTGAAGGGGCAGCCAAAGCATTTGTGAGAGGACCAAGTACATGGGATCATCGCGTTGATATATACTCCCACGTACGTTAGTTTAGTTCACATATTTATCAAGTACATCAATCTTCATTTAATCTAAGATAATTAGCTGCTTTAAAGACTATGTATACCACAATTGCAGGTAGTATTCAAGACAGCGACAATTCTCTACAGCAATTGATTCATATAGGCGATACAAGATGATCGATTGATCTGAGTAGTGAAAAGTCTAAACATCTTTAACATATTTACACCATCCTTTCTAAAATTTCATCTCATATATATTTAATTTGTGAAATAATCCAGGAAGATATTAGTACTACAAAGAACCTTGGAGTAGATTCTTACGTACAGATTCTCCATCTCTTGGGTTGCTAGTCCTCAAGTACAGTATGCATCAATACATTAATTTCGGTAACGGTTGACCAACTTCATATACATGTCGCATATGTTCTCTCTTTTTAATGAATGATTTTGAAGACCACAGTGAGCTTTGCTTCAAATTATTTAGAAACAGAGTTAAAAATTAGTTCCCAATCAAGAGCCATCAATTCCTGCTGTTTACAGTTACGAAGTTGGGATCGCCCCACCGGGGAAGTGTCCACTTCATGATGATTTTTGTGTGTTTGGATCTGCATAGCAATGTTTCGTCCCCGTAGGTCCATGCAAATTTGATCGTAATTCATCCACAGAACCTTACATGGTAGCCCACAACCAAATTCTTGCTCATGTTACCGCAGCTAAGCTTTACAAAGAAAATAGCAAGCAATGCAAAAGGATAAATTTAAATCGTCCTTGTTTCGAGATACTATGTACCTTCTTCAGAATCGCAGGAAAATAAAGCAGCAACAGAACGTCTTTTCGACTTCCAACTTAGGATGGTTTATGGTCCATTTGTGTGTGGATATTATCTATAAAGTATGAAAGAATTGGTGAAAGAAAAAATTGTCTACATTTTCTCCACAAGAAAAAAGTTTGATAAAGTCTAGATGTTGCTGGATTCAATTATTACACACCCACATTTGCTAGAGCTAAGCGCATCTTTAGGAGTGAAAGATGTGCTCCCTCTGTGGTTTTCAAGCATATTATCACCACGATTAGATGCAGGCTCATACATAGATATAAGTCCACAAGTACTAATAGAACCATTGCTGAAAAGTGGAACTCAGCTACTATTTAGCTTTTGTTCTTGCTTTGCTTCCTTTTCTGGTTTGCTTTGCTTTCCTTTTGGTTGGCTTGTTTCCCTTTGTTTTGTTAGTTTTTGCCGCTGGCTTTGGTTGTACTGGGCTTTGCCCTCCCCCAGCTCCCCTCTTGGTTTAATATACTCATTTATTTACCAAAAACTAACAAAAAATAAAAAAAGATAAGGAACCATCTAGGCATCTAACGAGTTGCGCCATAGCTATGATGTATCAGCCGGAGAAATAGGTAAAATTTTGAGTTTCTTAGACCTAAATCAAAATACCCAAGTAAATAAAAGTTCTACTTGAAAATTCTAGGACCATGTTTTGTTGGTTCAAAGTGATGACTTTGATTATGTTGAAGTTTCTGTACAATCAGCGAGTATCGCACATGATTTGACAGAACCATGAGTATTGCACAAGATTTGAGAGAACGTAATCAATCAAATTGACAAATTATGTGTTAATGGTCCTAGGTCAACCATTAAACTACGACAACAAAATAATGACAAATTGACCATCAACCATCATTTCCTGAAAATATCACAGCAGCATACCTACAATTTCTACCATTTACAAACACTTGAGATATATATCAACTCTCAATGAAGAAAAATTATTAAAATAAAATGTACATATCAACTCGAACAAATGTGCAATTGCCTGTGCGCTAAGAAAGTAGCCCTGATGACCACAATCCTCTTCAAAGCTCGCCAAAAAAATAAAAAAGCCGCTTTACACAATAAATTAGGCACAACAAAGAACCCATAGGAACGCCCTTCACGCTCACAAAACTGAACCCAAAAAGATAAATGAGCATGCAAGCAAATCAAGCACAAATGAGTGCACATATCACTAAGCTCCACTAGCAGTAGTACATAAGATACAACGCATGCGAGAGCCACCCGATTGGGGACCATCATCACCATCATCATCCACATCACTATCACCATACCCATAATCTGTTACTCTCTCCGGGGAAGTGATCCCACTCCCATTCATTCCACTAGTGTAGGTGGAATCCATAAGACAAGTCATGTGATAAGCATGACAGCAAAAGAAAACAATGACATTAACACTCTGTATAGAAAACGGATCGAAACAGATGCAACACCTTGCACCGCCCTTCGATTTTGATTTAACCTCCATACTTCTCACACCAGATGATTTCTCAACCACTTGAGAAGTCCTACCATCATTCCTTTTTGCTCGTGCCTCATCTTCTTCATTGCTCAAGTAAATTCCATGCCTTGCCTCATTGTAGTATTTGACCAAGAGGTTCACAATATCAGCCTGTTTCCCAGTTACACAATCAGAATATTCACAAAGTGCTCTATTCAAATGCAAGACAACAAATTTACATGGAACAATAGGGTACCTTAAGGATGTCATTGCACCCATGTCTTAGAGATGTTTCAGTCCTGTAATTGGTGATAATTTTGACTAGCCTATCCCTGAGCCTGCAAAGTAAATTACGAAGGGTTAATGGAAGTTTCTCCTCAAAGAATACTCCAAATTTAAATTCATCCTACACAATCATGTAACTTTAGTTTATGTTGTGGTAGGTTCCCAAATTCGAACATAGTTACTGATACCTATATGTGTAGATGGATACATCTATACTTGATTTGTATGTGCTCATGTCAATGCACACACATTCATATTGAACCTTCTCATACACCTAGAAATTTAAAACAAAAATAATTTATCGACACAAATATAGTGAATTAGGTATTTATGCTTATTTAAACTATAATTATCTAGGCGGTCTGCTAATTTTTTAGCTTTGTTAGGTTTTAGTTTTCCCAAAATTTCTTTTCACGTGGATTTCTTGTCCGCTGCTTTCTATCTTCTCTTTAGCAACAAAGATATCTGCTAGGATTTCTAGAAAATGAAGAATTCATTGATTGAGAGGAGGGAGTATAAGAAAGTAAAACTAAAACAGGATCAAACTGACAGAGGAATCTCCAGTCCATTGGGAACCATATTCACAATATAAAGAGGATCAAGATTTCCAACAGTGTGCTCCAATAGCACGCCGACCTGTCAATTAGTAGAAGAAATTCAGAGCATCTTGATTAGGACTTGTAGATATATCCACGTACATGTGCACAAACTACAAACAAAACCACAGACTAGCTAATATAAATACCATCTCAGGTTTATGAAGACACTGCTGGATCAATTCCTCCCATAGTTCATCATCATGTTGCATACTCACAAATTCTACAGCCTGCACGTACACAATTAAACTTGCCGTCATCATCAACAAAATCAAATAAACAGGCAAGAAATAACTGAAGAACGATAAACAGGAGGTACCTCTTCAATGTCCCCTAGTTTATTAATGATTATAGCAAGGGCTTGTTTTGCATTTCCCATTCTTCCAAGAATGAAAACTTGCTCCTTTACAAGATCCTTTCTGATGCAAATTTCATATGCCTGAAATAGATACCTGAAAGTCAATTTATGACAAACATTTAAAGTCCATCCTAATTGCTCATTCATGTAACTGTTCAAACCTTCTCAAGTGTATAATGTTGACTACTACGAAGAAAAGGAAGCAGCATCTTTGAATCATAGTCTGCATAAAGCTCTACCTACCACAGTAAAACAGGACAGCACAAGTGTTAGATAATATCCATTCAAGCAAACATGTAGACTAAAGTTCATTGAACAGCACACAGTATTGCAATAGCCAAACACGAGCAACTGAGCAAGTAGGGAAAGACTTACAATCAAAGAAACAGTTTTTTTTTTTTTTTTTGGAGAGGAAACAGAAATGAAATGGATCAATCTTAAGGACCCCTCTTGTCCCGAGATCCCTAAGAAATGGATAAAGAACCCTCTAAAGTGCCTAAACATATTCATTTCGCAACAACGAAAACATGTAATATCATTAAGATATAATCCTGAAACTTGTTTCTTTTGCTGAAATAGGAAAATTATGTGAGGGTGATTTCATTATGGCAGGCAACTTCCACCCACAAATGATTGATAAATATAAGCATGGGGGCAGGGGGAAGTGAACAAAACTAAACACAACACACTAAATGCTGTATTGAACAAGTGATTTGTTGCAAAAAGAGGCAGAATAGACTAAGATACCACAAGATAGAAAAGGCACCCCAACTACTATATGGGAGCTATACTGCCCATAATACAGAGTGAAAAACATCCATGGAACCCTTCACGCTTGTTCATCACCATCCTAACTGTTTAAGTGATTAAGTCATGACAACGACACTCTTCTCTTTGGCCAAAAGAAGGAAAAATGACAATCCAACTATCAAGGTTCCATGCATCTAGGAAATTAAAAACACACACACACACACAGACACTTATAGAGTGCAGTAGGCTGCATTAGTTGTATAAAGTTCACATTTACCTAGTCATAAGATATGGGTACATGAGAAACTTATCAAACTGATATGCAGAACAATTTAGATATGTTGTGTGAAAAAAAAAAACTGTTTGACGGAGTATACATCAATAAATAAAGTATATGTGGCTTCATCACACAAATAACTAAGCTAAGTCAAGCCTTCAGACCAAAAAAAAAAAACACCAAGTCAAGCCTTCCACAATACCTGCATATCATGGAAATCTTTTCCAGCATGAGGGTCTACTTCAAATAGTGAATGCAAATATAGATGCAAGTAATTTCTGGAATCGCACTTATCACTCGCATTCAAAAGTTGTTTGACAACTTGAGACGGAGTAATCAAGTCCTTATTTTGAAGCAATAAAGGAACAGCATGCTTGCAATCCAGCATCATCAGTGGGACGACCTGCCAAAGCACAGACAACAAAGCAGCCACATAAGAAATCAGATTGAGCAAACACGAACTAAAATGAAATAGCCAGTAGCCAGTAAACTGATAATTCTTCGTCTCTCACACCAATTCCTAACCCCATATATAGACTGCTAGGTTTATTTACATTGTCAGTTTGTCTACTTTAGAATAGTAAATTCTTTATTGATGTCAGAACCTATAGGATGGATGATTCTGACGATGAAAGTAAATACAGACACTACAACAAAAAACATATCAACATACAATAATATACACACACACACACACACACACAGGCGGGTTCTGGAGCGGACGTCCGCACTTCGCTAAAGTGCAAATGTCGATGCTTCTGCAGCATTTCAGGCGGCGCGGGGCTTGCCGGACGGAGGCCGGAGGCATCCCAGACCGCTTCTGGGCAGCGATCGAGGTCGGAGGAGATCGAGGTTGAAGGATTCTGGGCAGCGCTGCAACCTCGTCGCCGGCGACTCCACTCGACTGTAGACTGGTCCATCCAACCCCTGGCCTCTGTCCAGCAAGCGGCGCCACGCCGTCACGGCCTGAGCAGAGCTGCAGCGTCGACGTCCGCACTTTAGCGACAGTGCGGACGTCCTCTTCAGAACATTTTCGTCTATATATATATATAAGTTGTGATCTTGTGTCAGTATACCTTTTCCCGAATCGAATCATATAGATTGTGTTTTTCGATGAAGGCAAATACATTTGGGTTCATAAGCTGAAGGCAAAATAAAGGAATTAATCAGATATCAAGGCTAATATCATGTGATTAAAAGTAAGGTAACAACTTTTAATTGCATTTGTGCTTTGCAAATAAAGTTGTCTGCACAGTCATGTGCATCAAGAACACTTACATCAGCATATAGTGAAAAGGCTTTCTCATATTGCCCATCAATCACATACAACTCTGCTAGTGCCTGAATATGAGAAAAGGTGTTTAGTAGAATCATAATTGTCATTATATCGAGCTATTCCGTACAAACAATATCTGTCTGACCTCCTTAAGAGCATCTGTCATGGAGGATGTGTTGAGCTGAGGTTCTATAGCAGAGATTACAGGCAATGCAGAATAAATCACAGGTGGCCATGATCTGACAGTTGACAAGAGCTCCGTATGAAAAGATGGGTTTGTAGCAATAGCCACGAGAGCAACCTTTGCACACCAAAAAAGAAGATAGCATGATCTTCCAGTTAGTATATCAATAGGACTACAAATAAATATTTACCAATTGACAGGAAAATATTTCCTCACAAACCTCATATGCAGTATCACGTAATCTTGGGTTTTCTGTTGGTATATATGGCACTAGTACTGGAAGCTGACGCAGATGAGCAAAGTGGAAAACCCATCTGTAAAGTATACTCTACTCTAAGATTTCGATAAACAGTATGACAGACATGCCAGTTATATTTAAAATATAGGAAATACAGAACAGATATATTACCTTTCCCATGCAGATGCCGATCCTCGCAACAATTTGGGACACAAAGATGCTGCTTCGGCATATTTTCTTTCCACAATCAAATGATCAAGGTATCTAGAACCAACCTAGAGGTAGCAGACAAAAATTGACCGAGTTTCAATTAGATATACAGTTAAACATCTATAAATTAATAGCCTTGGGACGAAGGAAATCCTATTAATTTAGCGAATATTAAATAATCGATAAATTAATAATTTATTAATTTATCGATTAATTAATAACTAATTAATTTATCAAAGTATTCTTTATTTTCTTAAATATTGTTGTATTTTGTTCAATGTATTACGTATACATTATGCAATGTGCTATTTTGTTAAATGTACTACATGGTTCAATGTACAACATTATTCCATTTTATGAACATGGAGCCAACCAAAACCCTATTTAATTAAACAAAAGTCATAGTAACACAAGTGTGTATGCAGATCATACACACAACAGTGGCTTCTCATCTCAAAGGTGCAAAGAAATCAACAATGAGTACAACAAAGATAATCCAGGTAGCACTCAAAAGCAATTGCAACAGTGTGTTTTAGAATCATAAACACTATGTATCAAGGAATTATTAATTTATATATTACATGGGGTCTATATGAATTTTTTTTTTAATGCATTATCTTATAAATTTAGCGCATTATTAATTTAGCACGTTGCCCCCAAGTCAGGACCAGCCAAAAATATTATTTAATTGAGGTTATTAATTTATCGAGTTATCAAGGTTCTACTGCACCAAAGTTATGTTAGATATAAAGAAATGAATCACAAGGGTGTCAAGCCAATACGACTACTAGTATAAAACCATGTGAATGGAAGTTCCAGATGAAAGCGTGCACATGCTTACACATATTAAGAACGTGAACTATTACATGTTAAGGAATAAAAGAGCCACTAGAACGCTAAAAAATATAGCAGATACATCCTTATGTTATATATAATCAGGATGTGAAAAATGAGAAATTTGATAGTACATTACCTCGTCAAGAAGTTCACTTCGTCCCTGGCCAGCTTCAACTGCAGCCAAAGCTTTTTCGTGTGCACCATGTTGAAGAAGCCAAGCAATATGATCTTCAGCATCTCTGAAAATAATATATGCATCCATTTCTTCATCAAGTGTGCATGATCCAAATTAACATATATTTATCTTCATACATATACTATAAAATTATAATACTTGTTTTAAACAAATTCCTCCTCCATGGTAGTGCTGAAAACCTTAATCAACTAATTTCAAAAACTGTAAGTCAACACAACCTCATAAAAGATTTACAGTGATGGTCACCCAACTAAGCTCATTCCCTAAATCACGTTATGTGTCAAGTGTCAACACAAGAAGGAAAAGATTCAATGACAGATGTTTAATTTTATCGAGTATTAACAAATTATGCACTAGTAAATCTAAAAAGATGATAATTTAGTTCAACTAAAAAAGAACCAAGTACTGGTGTTTGCTTCAAAAAATAAAATGGATATTAAATATGGTTTGGTATTGTAAGTTCCTTTTGCATATTGAATGAGTAGCTAGGGACGTGTTCTGTTCCTCTTCACTTCATGCCTGAGCTAATTTCCTCATAGTGTGTCTTCAATTCCACATTTCCATAACTTTAGCATGGAAACTCTTATTTGGAAGGACAAGCGTATAAATAAAAGGGTGCTTCGAGTGGGATGGTCTGATACAGGTAAGCCTAATAGAAGAGAGGGCTCAACCTTAGTAGTTGATACCTGTAGCAGTTGAATTTTCTTAAAACTGTCTAAATTGTGTTCATTCCAAGGTTCACACTTGACGTACGGAAGAGGCTGAGCTCCAGATTCTGAATTATGGAACTTTATTTTGATTTTGGCTAGATAACTGGAGACGTGATGGTGTTTTTACCTCCTTACTGATTTCTCATCCCCTCACTTCCCTTTGGTCAAGGAACTCCAGAGGGCTGCGATTGGGACTCCAATCTCTTTTCCAACAAGTTAATATAGGTTTTGATATCAGTTCTGTACTGGGTATGATCCTTTTAAGAGGTAGTGATAGAAAGTAGAAAAGAGAGAGAAACGAAACAACAAAAATAGAAAGCTTCTTTTCATTACTATATTCAATATTTCAGGTCCCAAGACCAAAGGTTTAGGTAGACCATTCACCAGAACTTCAAATGCTCATACAAGCTACAAATAAAAGAGACAGAACTGACCTGGGTTTTGCTATGACCACATCCTTTGGTGATACAATATAGTACAGTGGTTCATCACCTTCAGCCCACTGACCACCAGCATAGCTGCTACCTAGATTCACACTAAAAGGGTTTCACAGCTATATAAATGTAAATTATTATGCTGTAAATAGACCTTGAAATTTGATAATAAGCATGTAACCTGAGAAAGGAGCATGAGCAAGTGAATAGTCCTTTGCCTTGTAATGCTCAAAGCCATGTACAGGAAGAGCATCTGTTGAAAGTTCATCATTATTCCATGTCACAACGCGTACTTCTGGTCTCTGTGCATTTCCCTGCTACAAATAGATTAAATGAGTTAAAAGCAATATCACTTACAGTCCAGGTTAGATGAAAAGTGGAGAAATTTTAGATTTCTTTTATAGTTAACTAGAAATAGATCCCTTATAACAGATTTTGGATAAACTATACTTGTATCAAAGAGCTTTTCTGCCCCTTAACTGTAGTTGTCTCTCTCATTGGCCACTAATTTAATTTCAATCGTCCTTACATCTCATGCATTGAGATTTTCATCAAATCTTTTATGGTAATCTCCATTAAAGCATCGATCTGACTATATGAATACACAAATTGATGTTCACAGTCAGTGTCATAGTGAGTCTAACTGGTAGTCAGTGACCAAAACAAAACACTGGCCAGATGTCATGGGACAATAGTATAACTTTGTGCATCTTATATCAACAAAATGTGTCCAGTGATTAACAGTTAGTCAGTTACTATGCTCAAAATTGCTACAAGTCTGATTTTCTTAAATTTACATTTTCCAAAAGCATTCTTCATTTATCAAAGATTGCCCATATGATAATCTAATATAAATAGGTCTATTACCAAGATTCACAGACACAGACACACATTACCATGAAAACAATGATTGATCCTGAACAATTTATTCAAAAAATATAAAATCATCTTGATCAAAAAAAAAAAAAAAAAAAAAAAGCGGGAATCACATGATGCTTGACTAAAATAAAAGCGTATAAGTTTCAGAGAGACAAAAGTCTGCTCTCCGCAACATCTTTCCCAAAAACATAATTTTAACAGCAGTAAGGGGAGAAATTCCCCAAAAATGGTGCAAATTCATGAATTCAAGGAACAAAAGGTTAACTATACAGCATGGGATGAAAAAAGCACCTGACGTGATGGAACAGAGCTACTAAATTCCTTCTCCCCATCGTCTTCACCAGGGATATAAGCTAGAACGACCAAAGAATCACCAAAAGGGGCAATTCCCGATATGAAATAGCTGGTACTAAAGGATGCCACAATATCCACCTGGTTCATACTGGAAACTGAGACAGGCCTATATGAGCCATTGGCTGCTTTAGACTGATTTGTTTTTATTGATGTGATTTTGATTGATGTTCCCCAAGCAATGACCAACAGTGTGTCATCCTGAAAGTGATGAAAACAGTGAGAATGCATGAAAGCAGACAACAGTTATTTTATGGTAGGAATGAGAAAAAGATGGACCATTTATGCAAACTAAGAAATATTAGGTGGTGGTGTAATCTGACTCATATCTTAAAAACTAATCTTCTAGTTATGAAGGTAATGGGATACAGCAGGAATTTCATATATCTTGTGGTTACAATATTATATAACTTCTTTCTAGTCTATAGTTTCTAAGAGTTCTAAGAGGCTATGGTGACTTTCCTTGGGTTCTAGAATCTAGATATTTATAGTAATTGTGATTCCCTTACTCCTAGTCCTCCCAGTCCTCTCTCCACTACTTCCCCAATTAACTTCTACTACCCTCGATTATCCTTCTTTTTTTTAACTGAACAAGGCTTTATTGGTATGCAAACAAAAGATTACGTGCAGTGAACCAGAGGTCCAACACATTAAAATAAAATCATAGAATGTTTAAACTAAAAGAAACTTGAAACGGATCTTTCAATCACCATGATAGCCAATAAAGAGAGGTCCCTGAAATCAGAAGTAATTGATGCCCAAAGTGAAGTCCAAAAATCTACTCTTTCAATTAAACTAGTCCATCCCTAGCTTTGTAGTTTAAAATTCTCTGATCTCTTTCCAGTCAAATGATCCAAATAACAGCAAGTACCAAGAAACCCACAAAAGTTTGGCTTCATTCCACTACAAAACGCTTTTATGCTTTATACTTATAGAAAAACACATCCCTAGGAACAATCCGGCTAACAGTCACCTGGCCAGATAGTTTGAAGCACAAGCTCATTACACCCTTTTTTCTATAGGAAACATCATTTTATTAAAACAAAAGGAGAAAAGAAACAGAGGACAAGAAACCAATCAAGAGCACCAGCTGCAGCAGAGACAACCAACCAGAACAAAGACAAATAGACAAGAAATGATTCTGTGACTACATAAAAGCTGCACTCCAACTAAAAAATTCCAAAAGATGAACTGATGTTGAATTCTGAAGAAATTGTAGCCCACAAAGAAACCCACAACCAAATTTTCTACACATGTATCCTCAAAAATTCTTGGGTTAGCTTCCATCCTCTCCCACATAGACATCTCCATCCTAATACATGCTACATTTCTACCATTTCTACCTGATCATAGACATCTCACCGTACAACCCTTTGAATTTAAAGCTCCCTGAAGCCCCCCATAGATAAACATTGTAGGAGAGTTTACCATGAACCATGTAAACAAATTTACTAAAAGTGTGGTCACACCTACTAACTGCATGATACACTTTTACTAACCTGCCAAACTAAGTGAGGGAGCAAAAGCTCAGGACGTGGGCTTCCACGTGGTCTTTCTATGAATGTTATGCGCTGATCATTTGCCGTATCATATACTTTCACGCCTGCATCATTAGCCCAAGCAATGAGACTTGATCTCCACTTCACCGCATGTATTGGACCCTCACCAGAATGCAAAACCTAGACAGACATATTAGTCTTCAGATATTAGAAAGCATACCCGAAAGTTTTTCAACATGCTATAGTATAAGTTAAGTACAAACCTGATCTTTAAAGCCAAGCCATCTTTTCGTATTGAAGTATAAGTGGCCTGCGAGCCCACCAGCTACAAATCTTCTAGATGATTTTTTTGCATAATCTGGATCTACAGCAATAGCCTTCATAGGGCGATGATACTCAAACTTCATTTTCTCATCTGTGAAAAGGCTGTTTATTATGACAGTCCCATCATCTGAACAGCTTCCTATATACTCACCTTCTATGTCAAAGCTAAGATCATTCACAGCAGCAGTATGAGCAGAAAATTCCTTGACCTGTAAAGAAGCCAATCAGGTAAAGACATTGCCTTTCATACATATCAGGGGTAAAACTCTTTTAATTTGAATGTATTGTCCAGAAACTCTACAGATGACAACATTGCTCAAGAGACAAAAAGAATATGCTTAAAATGCTTAATAAATCCATGCTGTCAAACACTGGTAGAGGACAGACATCAATAATTCTTATATTACATGATTTTTCTGTAAACCATACAAACTTCCAATTGCAAGCAAAGATGAAGTGCAATCATTATTTGATTTCAGGAAAAGACTATTACCTGTTTATGAAGGCAGAAAGAGGGGGAAAAATTATAGGGATGCAACAGAATTCAAGATATCAAATACATGAACATAGAAAGACATGATAGCAAATTAACCCTTCTGTTGCTTGGTAAACATTAGAAATTCCCTGAAATCATGGCATTGAATGCAGCATTTTCTTTCCTCTTTTCTTTTAAGTTTTTGAAAAGAAACAAATTTAATTGATCACAAAGATTGATACAATAAAAGTGCACAACTGGTCCACAAGAAAAAAGAAAGAAAACCAGCAGAAACCAGAAATCTACACCATAATGACTTAAATGATGCAGACAAAAAACCTAAATAACCCTATGCTTAGACTGTGGCAGCCCTCCACTCAAGCAAAATATCAGAAATGCTAGTGTCTGAATTCTACAGAGGCCAACAAAGCCGCCAAAAATCTTTAATCTAAAGCTCCTACAACCATGCACCTCTATAATATTCAAAAGTTCTATTTCTTTCAATCCAAAGCACCCATATGACAACTAGCACACTACAGTCCTAGAGAAAATTAGCCTTCTTTCCTTTTCCAAAGCCAACGTTCCTTGCACTGGATAGAGCAAGACTCAGTAATCTTCAAAAGTTTCTACAACCCTGCACCTCTATAATCTTCAAAAGTTCTATTTCATTCAATCCAAAGCACCCATATGACAACTAGCACACTACAGTCCTAGAGAAACTAGCCTTCTTTTCTTTTCCAAAGCCAAAATTCCTTGCACTGGATAGAGCAAGACTCAGTGCTAGGCTATCCCAACTCAAACCAGCCACCGTATACAACTCTCCCATAAACAATAAGCAACTTCACAATCCACAAAAAAACATTATACACTCTCTCCCTGGAATTTACACATGACATACGACTAGAGATAAAAGCAGGAAATGGTCCTTCTTTGTAGCATATCGCCCATCTGCCATCAAGCACACAAAGATCATGATGTGGGTGGAATCTTAGCCTTACTTGCAGGCAAGAAAGCTGGAGCTGAATTTTCTGTCCTCTAACTTTATGCAAGATCAAACAACCCAACAAAGAGGAATTCATAGGGATGATAGTTTTTATTTACATCTCAAGGGACCCCTTAGCCATATTGATGCAGAAGACGAGCAGAATATTTTAAGTCAAGATTTGGAAAGTAGTTCAAATAAATCTAGGCTTTTATTATTAGGATTATTTCTTTAGGATTCTTTTAAGCAAAGGGATATTCATAGTTATTCTAGAATTGTCTGAGCCTCCCTATATGTAGAGGCCTTTATAGTCTTTTATTTTCAGATTTGAGTTAATAAAGATTGAAAGCTTTTGCTTCCCTCCAGTTTGTGTGATGCCTAAGTCCTTTGGATGTGATGCCTAGAAACCCTACTGGTGTGATGCTAGTAGCTTTATCCTAGAATCTTACTGGTGTGACGCTAGTAGTTCTATCCCTTTTCTTCTTAAGTTTCTTATTCTAAATTTTTTTTTCTTTCTAACAATCGAGACTGCCGCAAATAAACCCTAGTTCTACAGTTCTTTTGCTACTTGTCCTACATCATTTTGGCGCCGTCTGTAAACAAACAGTTTGATCCAATGGCTACACGATCAGGGAAAAACTTCAGGGGTCGTATGACTGACTATCAGCGAGATGTTTTGTTGCTGAAGATTTTGGTACAACTTGAATCAATGGATGCTCGGCTCACAAAAGTAAAAGGTCATGGGAAAGCTTCCGCAACTGATAAGGCAGATGAAGAAAAAGATACTATAGTCCAGGACACCAACACTGGCGACAAAGAAGAGACGGAGCACCAAAAGGAAGGTGGGGATCACAGTACCCTCGACTACGGAATTTATGATCCATCCGACCTCGAAGAAGACATAGATACTTCATTCTGTTCTGTTAGAGGCAATCTAGCACCTCCTACAACTCAAGATGAGAATTGGCAAAGAACATATATTTTCCAGATGTTGGTTCGTTGTGGGGACAAAGCCCAAAAGCTGATTATTGATGGTAGAAGTTGTGTAACTGCTGCCTCAAGTTCTGCAGTTGAGCGCCTCAACCTTCAAGTGCAGCCACACCCGCAACCATTCTTTTGCTACTTGTCCTACATCACATATCCCTCTCTAGGGTAGCAATAGTTATTCTAGGAACTGGAAATGTGAAGTCAACGACTACATGCAGACCTCCAAAAGAAAACATCAAAGCACATTTGTTGCTGAATCATTTTGTATTCTCTACAATATCTTAAAGGTAATTTCCTGATCAACATTAAAGATTTCCTAGTGGCATTGATTACTGCAATTTCTATCCTCTAACTTCATGCGAATCAAAAATTTCCAAGGAATATGAGTCGTATGACCCCTGTGCGGTTTAGGGGTTTTCATTTCCCATCTCATGGAAAACCTTTACGGTCCATTTAACTTACGCCTCTGTTGGGGTATTTAGTTCTAGAAATGTGAAACTCAAAAACTACCTAAAGATGTCCTAAGAAACCATCCAAGTGCATTCTGTGCCGATGTAAAAGTTTGGATTCTCTACAGTATACAGCAAATTAGCAAAATCTTTTGATTTTGAAGGTTTTAGTACAAGTACAATTAAACTAAACAAAATCAAAACTCTAATTTCTTCTAGTCCTCCTTTTTCCTTATTTGAAACCCCCCATAGCCATCTCTAAGTTAAGCACCATTTATTTCAGACCATAGTAAACTCAGTTTTCCACTAAACCACTAAAAATTCAAAATTACCAGGAAAAACCAGATCCAACCCGCTCCACTTAACCTCACATTCACACTAACCTAACCATCAATGCAAGAACTCCACTACATAAAAACAAAATTGGAATCCAAGCTGACCTGATTGCCGAGAAAATCGAGAATATGAATTGTCCCGCCGTGCGTCCCGAGCGCGATCATCCGCTCCGCCACGGCGATACACGAAGCGACGTCGTTCGCTAGAAGCGTAGGAATGCTGCCTCCCATTCTCTGGTACTTGAGCCTCGGCTCCTCCTCCTCCTCCTCCTCTTCCTCCTCTTCCTCTTCCACTTCCACTTCCTCCTCCTCCTCCTCCTCTTCTTCTTCCTCCTCATCTCGCTCATCGTCTCCTTCCACGCCGTTGTCTGGCGGAATCGGAGCCATTGTTATGTAGGTCTTCAGCTCTGCTCTCGCGGCTCGTCGTCTCCCAAAGCGAGGGTGAAGAAGAAGAGAATGATTCACAAAGATCTGTTTTGGTTTTAGAGAGGGAGCTTCGCTGTGCTTTTTTTTTTTTTTTTTTTTTTTTGCTTACGACATGAATTATTTATTTGCAAGACTACAAAGCGGGTGGTGACAAGAGCGGAATGTGCGCCACCTGTAAAGAATGTTACTTTTTCATTTCGTTAGGCTTTTGTACCCACACGATGGGGAATCATATATGTTGGTTGTGGTGATCAATTAATTGATACTTGGTTGTGTGACTTGTGTTTGACTATTATTATATTTAAATTGAATTGTAAAAAATACTTAGTATTACAATTGTTTTATTATTTTTCATAATTTTAGTGACAATTGAGCACGACCAATCACAAAATCAACTGACTACCGGAAGAAGTACAATGTACATGGCATAGAATTATTATCTTTTTTAGCAAATTAGTCATAAGTGTCATTTTTCTTGTAAATTAATGATACGTAAAACAAAATAGGAACTGAGAAGAAGAAATTGCAATAGACTGTCTACCTAATTCAAAAATGATCTAAATTAACAAGAAACATGTGCAAGTAAAATTACTTGCACTCTTGCAGTATATACTATAAATTTCCCATGATATAAAACAACAAGCACAATTCCATGCAGTTTATCCTTGCCCATCATGAAAACCGCCCCTTAAGCCTGTAAATGAACCATAAGTCACAATTTAGACAAGGAAATCACATTAAAATTTTGGTCGTATAATTACACAAAGTCAAGCATTATAAGGGGTCAATTACATTTATATATTTGAAAACTGCCTCACTTGTAGTGCTAAAGAACTGCTCAGAGGTTTGGGTTGACCGTCTATGTTCTTCCCTTCTACATGTTCTTTACCTTGACGAATTTCTTGTAGGCCCCATGAAATTTCCGCCGTCACTTTTGGATGAGATAATTTTTCGCGATCTTATGAATGGCTAAGGACTTTGGGAAATGGCTTGGGCTTGGACCTTAGGCCCAAAAATAGCTTAGGACTAGAATTCGTAATCTACTTTGGACACCCAACAAGCTAGTATGTTAGTGAACTTAGCCCAACCAATTAGTTAACTGTTGACCAGAACATTTTGACTCGATGAGGTTCTTGTAGCTCATCATAGCATCCTTACATAATCTTGAAATTTACATTGCATGTATTTATGATTTTCTTATTTTTACCTTATTTCTTAATAATGGGTGGAATTTAGGACGTCATGTCCTTTACAAATAATATTTCACCTACTTGAGCTGACAATTCAAAAGAATTTTAGTAACAATGTTACCAGACGGAATTTATATTCGTCTTATTCGACATTTACTTATCAATTATTGCTCCGTCTTTCAAAAATACTTTTATTTAATATATTATTCTAACTCTAGCAATTTTCGATTAGACATGCTCTTCCATTTTTCCATCTAAATACAAGTTTGGAAAACTCAATTCTGATATAATCTTGTCAGCATTTTAATTTAAAATTTCTCTTGTACGTTTCTATTATACTTGTAACATCCCGAACCTGAATTTACCCGTTTACTGGTCATTTGGACGGTAAACGACAACTACTTTCACTTTTACTGTCGTTTCAGCACTTTTAGTGGCCCTAAAAGTCGACTTTTTGTTCGGGTCAAAATTTGAGAAAAGTTTCTTCACGAAAGTTGTAGAGGACGTTAAACCGAGCGCGTGCATATGTGGTTCGTAAAAATCGGAGCTCATATGCGAAAGTTATAGGCGAAAAAGGAAAAGTACTGTTCATAGTAAGTTTCTATAAAAAGGAAAAATCACTGTGGTAACCCGGTTCGGGGGTTTTTTGAATTTCCGGCCTAATTTCCGATTCCGGCCACCTGACGGTGTGCCACCAGTCATTCTGGGACCGCCTCTTCCTTCTCTACACGCTGGTACCCTGGGCTTTCGACAATTTGGCCGAAAAACCTCGATTCAAAGCAAATTCTCCACCGGGTGCAATTTTGGTTTTTCCGGCGATTCCGCCGTTCCCGGCCGTCTCTGACCACCAAACTTGGATTGAAGGAAGCGCCTTGAGCAGGCGAACGTTTCCCCTAAGGCCTCTTGCTCCGATTTGCATCGTGGAGGCCGAATCGACGAAGAACATCCTTGGTTCCGAAGCAATTTTCTGGGCAAACTTCACCAGCTTAATCCGAGCTCTTAAAGGTAAAATTGTGAGATGTTGTAGTTGAATGAATGGTTGGGTTTGTTGAGTAGAAGCTACTGTCCAAATTTGGTGGCCATCGGAGGTGGTGGCCGCTGGCGCGTGGGCCCCACTCGCCGCCACTGTGGGTGGCGCGTGGTGGCGCGTAGGGCTGACATTTAATTACAATTTTTAGCCCATTAAATCCTATAATTTGAGTAGAGCTTGTTTATGAAGTTTGGTAATTTTTGGAGGAGTTACGAATTGATTATGAATTTCTGAAATTAAGGGTTTCGAATATCGATTTTCGAGAATCCGACCGTCGGATTTCTCTCGAGTTTACTTTAGAATTTGTAATTCGACGAATAGAATTTATTGATGAAGTTTGGTTGGAATCCTAAGTGATTTGAAGGAGTTGAGGTCGGGAAACGTTTAGAATTCGATGTTTAATTATCGGATAGTTGAATTTCGTTATGTAATTATATTCTTACAAATGTCATTCGTACAGGACGAGGTACCGACCTATCGCTCGACGAGGATCCTTACACTTAGGTTCCACGTTAGCCGTATACTGTGAGTGGATTTTTGTTTTTAAATAATGATGCATGCATTTACTTCGCAATTACTGATTTGTTTAATTATCGTTTTATTTATCGAGCATTTAAAATTGGTTTTGTTTATAAATGGTTATATTTGGAATTGTATTTATGATTTGCATTCGGGAATATGATTTCGATTATGGAGATTATGATTTATGTGATTTTGACGAATTATTTTCCGAAGTATTTCCGGAATTTAAGATTATAATTTTATTCGTCGATTTTAAGATTTTAAGGAATATTATTGGAAATGGGATTTCTCGAGGGAATTATATTATATATTATTCCTCGCTTATTTATTTATGATTTCGAGAATATTTTTGGCGTGCGGGGTCACGTCATTGGCATATGTATTTTCTTGTGAGGTGTTGGGGAAGCCTTATTGGTTTTCAGTTTTCGTATGGTTTTTACCCACCATACCTGGGTCGCTATATTTTATTGCTAGCTAGCCTATTAGTACTCCTCCCTGCTTACTATGTGTTTGTGGGTGAGTAAGAGCAGAGCATGGGATGCTCCAGAGTGTGGGACACTCCGACCCGAGCCTGGGAGGCTCCCTTCTTTCGTATGGTGAAACTTCTTCCCCATATTTTATCGTTGCTTGACTAGCGGGGCTAGTCCGATTTTCACTGTAGCCAGCGGGGCTGGTCTTATCTTCTTGAGAAACGAGATTTCGATTTTACAATGTATTTTTTTTCGAATATTGTGACTAGCGAGGCTAGTCTGTTTACTGTTTTGAAATTCTTGGATTTAAATCTAAATGTGTTTTCTAATTGTTGCATGCATCGGTTTTTAAAGGAATAAATGTGGAAAAGCATAAAACCCACTCTTCTTTAAAATTATTTATCAGTTTATTTTTGTCCACTCACGCTAACGTTTTATGTGCTTTTCCCCTGGGCCCTTCGGTTTCAAATGCCCAGTCTGCAGAGTTGCTGGTTCGGCATAGTAGGATTCGGGGCATAGCATCTGCTGCTGTTGTGTTCATATTGTAGGTTAATCGTTGAATCTACTTGTATTATGAATTCTTAATCTTCTTTAGATTGCTCTGATAACCTGTGGGACAATTGTTGTAAAGTTTGGGTGTTGCCCTTGTGTATGTTGGAATATGTTGAAATGTTCGGTTTTAGTTGTAAATTGTGGAGTTGTGGTGATTGGGGAGCAGGGCGGCTCCAGAAGATTAAGGATGGGTTTTAGAAGTGTGAATATGTTTTTACAGGTTTTGGGTAGTCCATTTTAGGGGTGACTCTGCCGAATTTTTGGTAGAGTTATTCCTAAGGTGGGCCCCACAGGGCCACCTCGGGTTTCAGGGTGAAATTCGGGGCGGGTCCTGTCAATATTATTCTCTCTTTACTATTTAAATTTTAAAACAAATTTTCTTGCTACATGACTTGGCTGATTTAAAACTCTTTTACTGCCCAAGTTTCCCTTTGCTTATTCCGGTCAAATTGGACAGAAGTAAAGAAAAGCCTCGTTCAGCTACTCTACTACACGTTGCCGCCATGCATATGGCGATGTCTCCCAAAAGATCATTTCAAACCTTCAAATGGAACCATCCAGTCCATCGCTTGTCATTCATCCTTCTCTTCTCACACTTTCTCTCGTTCCTGTGCACATCAACCTGCTCGCATACCCCAAAACGCCTAGTTCAAGACCTCTAATCAAAATTTAGGGCTGGATTCAGTATGTATATCGATGTTTTTGGTGTCAACCGAAAGGTTTCAGTATTGCCAAAATCTATAATTGTAACCATATCCGAAGTTTCGGTTACCGAAAATCCAGTTTACAGAGTAAACGAACGGTATATAGAAACTCTAATCGTCGAGATTTAGAGGCTTGCGAGAAGAAATCTGGCAGTAGTCTAGTGATGAATTATGCATCTAAAGGTTGATGAGTCTTAGATCTATAGATCTTGAGAGTCATAACTCTTAGATCTGTCAAAGTGAAGAAGATGAGAATTGGGGATGAAGAAAAAACAAAAAAAAAGATAAGAAGATGAAGAAGAAGAAGATGAGATAATAGAAGTGCAGAACTGCAGAAGAAGAACAGTCGAAGGAAGACTCGAGGGACCAGAGAGAAAACAGGGGTTGTGGTTCTCGTGGGCCTCTTTTATTAATTATTTGATGTTGGAGAAGCAATAAATATAAAGTTAAATTGTATACTGAGAAGGGCTCGACTCTAGTGGTTGAGAAGAGAGCCTCTTTGTAAGAAGTCAGAGGTTCGAAGCATTCTTGTTACTAAGTTTTATCTATTTTGGGAATTATTCGGTATGCGGGAGTGGACTAAATTCAGTTTGCCCTCCTCCAACTTTGGGGTAAACATCAGTTTGGTCCCTGATCTTTTTTTTAATCATGATGGTTCTTGCACTTTCATTTTCCATCATGCGAGTCCAAAATTCAAATTTGGCTCTAAAAGTAACGTCAGGTGCTGACTTGGCACCGACATTAGGGCCTATTTTTCAGACTTTGACCCTTAATTTGAATGAAATGTCCAAACTACCCCTTGAATATTCTTCTTCTTCTTCCTCTGCAAGATTCTTCATCTTCTTCCTCTTGTTCATCCTTCCAGCAAAAAAATTCATCTTCTTCCTCATCGTTTTCTTTTTTTGACCCATTCATCTTCATCTTCTCTCTTACCCCGGATCGCCTCTCACAGTAGCTTCTCCTCATCCTCATCCTCATCCTCCGCCACCGACTCGGCGTTAGACGGCTAAGCGAATTTCTCGTTCGTCCCCATGATTCCCAATTCGAAGTACCTGCTGCCATTGATATAGAGCTAAAATGCATCACCTAGAGGAAATGGATCTTCTCCGACCCAGTTTTCTCCGAGTAGAGTCTCATCGTCGCCTTCTAGATTCTTGGCCAACCACCATCACTCTCAACCTTCTATCGTCGATCCCCTTCTGCGCAAGCTCAAGGACGCCATCCACCGAATCCCCACAGCACTCGATTGACTCCCCTTCGTCTCCGGCGCATCGTACTGAATAATCGAAATCCACACCCACATCTTCACCTCCTTTAAAATCCCACACAACCCCAACTCCCTTCAAGTCTCCCCAAATAATCGAACCCATTTTGTTATTTCTCCCCCAAATTACAAACTGCGAAAATGCCCAGCTCCTCGATTATGTAAACATGGCTCTAGTAAGTAGAAGTACAAAGATTGGAATTGAAGAAAGGACGACATATGTGTTGCGGTAGCTTACGACGGCGCAGGTGTTGCGGTGGCTTACAATCAGAGCATGGGACTGAAGAAAGACTAAAACATATTCGAGGTCAGGGGACCACTGGATGACACAAGACGCTTGTTGTGGTGTCGATTTGCTTCAATTCTTTCTCCGTTTTCGCCTTGGTTAGATGGGCATGAGAAGGGTATGGAGATCATGATCAGATCGATCTTTGGTTTTCTAAAGTGTGGGATCCAATTAGCAGTTTCTATGTGTTAACAGGAATTTAAAGAATGATAGAACCACACTTGATGATGTTGGCCGGAGTAAGGTGGAGGCACGCCGTTTATTCAATGGTTGCTGCTTTGTTGCTGGGTAATAGAGTAAAGAAGAGAAGATGAAGAAGAAAAGATGAGAATGATGAAGAAGGAAAGATGAAAAGACGAAATTGCCCTTCCTAGGTGGTCAAAGTCTGAAAAGTGGGCCCTAATGTTGGTGCCAAGTCAACACCTGACGTCACTTTTCAAGCCAAATTTGAATTTTGGACTCGCATGATGGAAAATGAAAGTGCAAGGACCATCATGATTAAAAAAAAAAGATTAGGGACCAAACTGATGTTTGCCCCAAAGTTGGAGGGGGCAAACTAAATTTAGTCCTAATAAATATAAAGTCTGTACATTATATATTGAGAACAGCTCGTGCTTTAGTGGTTGACAGCAGAGCTTCTTTGTAAGAGGTTAGGGGTTTGAACCTTGCCTCTTACATATAGAATGAAAATACTCGTACCGTAGTCGAGCCAAAGTTGATTGTCGGTACGGCTTAGCAGAGCCAAAATGTCGATAAGCCGATAATTCAGCCCAATGCAGTTCGAGTCGGTTTGAAAATCGACTGGTTCGGCTCATTTGGCCCAAAATGTCAGCCCATTCAAAATGTCTTCTTCAACAGAGTTTTAGTCTTCTTCTCCTCTATCTAACATCTAAATTTCAGCACAATTGGAGGTGTATTGAGACTTGTGCATCAATTGAAGTGGGAGCTGCTCAGAAACGAGCCTGCTCCGAATTTCAGCTTGTATTCTTCCTCTTGCCCTACCCGGATTCCCCAAATCTTCTTTGAAATTGATTCTAATAATTGGTAAGATCATTGTACAGTCAGGTTCTTATCTTTTCACTCAATTTTTAAGTCAAATACGTTTACACAAATGTTCTATTTATTGAGAAATTTTTGTTTCACTTTTACACAAATGTTCTATTCATTGAGAAATTTTTGTTTCACTTTGCACGTCAGAATTCAAGTAAACTTTTTAGCATGCTACTAGACTTGACCAAATATAATTCCATCAACTCTCTTTCCAATTGAATTTCTCGAGAAAAATCACCTTTTTTGGTGAGTACCATGCTCTCTTTAACACCATTTGATGAGGTTGTTGTTAGGAATTCTTGAAGTTTACAAACTTGTCACTATTGTTATTGGTACCTTGTTGATTTAAACTTTGATTTCTCATTCGTTCTAATGTATTAGAATTACAATAGATCATGGTTATATCATGAACATTAAAGTCATACCTAGTCTAGGAGTTTATTCGTTGTATATATGGTTGTCCAAACATCACGTTTTGAATCATCATATCATTGAGCTACAAGACCTGCCCCTATAGTATTAAAGAGTGACTCAAGTTTTAGGCCTTTAGAAGTTTTAGACACATCCCTTAAGTGTCTTAGTGTCTACTTAACTGGCCATATTGATTACCAAAATAACATTGAACAAAAGAATAACTTTCTATAGTTTTCCCGTTTTTAGTACGCATTCTTACCGTACTTCCTTTCTTTCAAAACTAGAACTAAACCGCTGAGAATATGGAATTAATTAGTTTCCTTCTAGACAAATTTAGTAGACACAAAAATGAACATTTTAGAATTTGAATCACCCAAAATCATTTTTCTAGAATTAGTTATGAATTTTTGAATTCTTTGTACAAAAACTTGTATTTTTGGAAAAATCTGCACTTTGTTATAGTTTAACCTGCAAGTCCTCTATTCTTTCAATGAGTTAAACTTGAAATTCAGTAATCAATCTCACTGAATTGGTTGTTAAACCATCATTCTTTCAAAATTTTCTCAAGACTTTACCTCTAGTATTTTAAATTGTCTAGACCTTCTACAATTCCTTTTACGCTATGTTTTCAGCTTTTAGCAACTTGCTTTAATTTTAAAGTGTTCTTACCACTTTTTCTAACATAAAACTTTTTCTTGAAACCCAAATGGCCTGGTTCTCAATTGGTAAAGTATATTAGAGGAGAGGTTTTTCTTCAAAGAGTATTGTGACCAACTTGCTAGCCTTGTTTATAGTTGTTTGTGTCACTTATTTGATTTGACTTGGCATCTTGATAGGATCTTGTGAGTTGATGGTTGATACAAGGTTGCATTGAGGCTAGGAACTGCAAGAAAAAGCTCGGATTCCAAGTAGGAGATGTCTTTAACTCTATCTATGCTTTTCATGCATATACTATCTACGTTTTAAATGAGGCCTCTTGCATGGTTTGGAAATTATTTATTTTTATACTTGAAATGGTTTGCATGGTTGGAATGTTGTATTAGCAATTGATGGGGAAGTAAGGAGATGGTTTGTCCCTCCTTAGGGATTGGATATCCCGGATCACCGGTGGTGGGCAGCATGCATGGCTCGGTTGTGTAGGGCACCTCTTGGTAATGTATGATGGGCACCTACAGTGAGTCATGCTATCACGCCCCGATTTTCAAGCACAACAATAAACAATTAACAAACACAAATACACTGGGCGTGATGGTTCATACATCAACACTAAATACATATGAACATTATTCTTTTTAAAACAAGTACTCAAGATGCCCTGAACCCCAAATGTCAATATAGACTCATTCTTTAGAGTCACATATTACATTACAACGAGTTTACAAATTAAACTAAACAACAATTCAATAAGTAAACACACCCACCACACTCATTACAAAACGAAAGACTAAAACCAAAAGTACTCTTCTACGTCCAAGCTGTAACAACAACAAAACCTCAGCTTCGACGACGGTTACCCTGACCTGCACAATAACCCTTACACCATGGAATAGTGCACAGGGTTGAAACAACAAACCCAGTAAGCTTTTGCAAACTCGTGTGAGTAAATTCAAACAACCAAAAATCACCTTTTCAACTCAAGGAAAACAAATCAACACAATGATTATTTCCAAAATCAAAATCCTTTTCTTTTTAAGGAAAACACAAGTCACAACCGTGACAAATCAAATCATTTGTAATCTCAACAACAAATCCAATAAATCACTCTTTTTTCCTCTCGACATGAAGTATTTATCATCACGATGACATGATAAAAAAAAACATTTCTCAACTCACTACGAATCTCAACCACAACTGCACTCACACATTAAACTAAATAAAACCAGTAATCCCTGCATAGAATATTAGTTTAGGAGATCATCAAAAAAGTACACAATCCAAAATCATAGTAATCCCTGCATATAGTTTAGTTCAAAAGACTATATTAAAATCAATAAATATAAATCATAGTAAATCTCTGCATATATTTTAGTTCAGGAGATTACATTAAAACTAAACAATTCAAGAACATAAGAATCAAATAAGACAACCAAACAACTCAGGCTAAAGCCAAGAAATCAACTCAAGGAAAACAACTCACACCTTGATTCCTTTCAAAACTCAACATCATTTTCTCACAAGGACAAATCATTTCACCACAATGACAAAGTCATACTATTTGTTTACTCAACAAAATAAATATGAAACCATGTCCCTCTTTGGACTATTAAAAGAAAGAATACACTCGAATCTCTCTTTTAAAAACACGTACTCATGAGTTGCAATAACACATAGTTACCCCCATAATAGTACAATAGAAGATATACTAGAGCTCTAACTAATCGTAACCAATCACCCGGCTAAAGACTTGGTTCCCAATATACTTGCCCTAAGGTCATCACTGTAATCTCCAATCATCAGGCCTCCCGACCCTCAGAACAAAACATTTAAAGAAGTCTCACATGACTCAAAAAATGTTACACCAATCTCTATAAAAGATTCTCTCGGTACGAAGACCAAAACATTTAAAGAAGTCACACAAGACCCAAAAATGTTACACCACAACTCAAAGTACTATTTCAAAACAATATAAATCAGCATTCTCAAAGTATATTGTTTTCCCTAGTCGAGATGTTTTCCCAATGAGCAGCGAGGACGAAAGCTTACCCCTACAATAGTGTGGATGCAGGTACTATGCACTGGTGACGGGATTGTCGGACGGAGCAAAGTGTGTGAAGATAACTTTGGTGAATAGTAGTAATGGAAATAAGGTTTCGTGTTTAGTCTTGAACTCTATCTCTTGAAAGTCATTAATCCAGAACTTGATAGTCCTTGTTCCGTCTTGTATCGAAAATGTATCAAGTCTTGTTTACTTTACTGGTGAATCAGAATCATACTAGACAGACTAGTTCGATAAATGATTTTAAAAGTTTTCACCTCAAAAGTATTTCGATGTTTCTGGTACGCATTTTACGAAAAGCTATTTAACAAAAATGCCTTGCGGGTTTTTAGGATATAAACTGAACATTCAGTTTATGTCTTAGAGACACGCGGCACTGTGATGTGCTCAAGCTGATGAGGTGCAGTTTGGGATGTTACACTTTTGTTCTTCCATCTTTACCATAACCATTCACCCTACATCCCTTTATTCTTTCTCCATCTCTCTCTCTCTCTCTTTTTCCTTTTTTTTTTTTCTTCTTCTTAATTTGCTCTTCATCACCCAGAACTAAATGAATCTTACATTTCGATTGATATTCAACAAATGCAGCCCATAAAACAAGAAAGAAAATTCAACATCAACATCACATCAAGCATAACACCAAAAGTTGGGCATTACGATTTTCACAAATCTAAAATTATAGACTCTACCAGTCTCCATTAGTTCATTGGCCCAGGATGGTATGATCATAATATATCAAAGACTGTTTTGATTTTAAGAAAATGATAGGTGGTTGCCGTGATCGCACCGACGTTACTGTCTTCGACTCTTAGTTGAAAGACTTCTCTGGTGGAAGATGTAGCACAGTAGCAGCACATTTCGGGTCTCCTTCTACGTAAACTCGTTGTAGATCATTTTGTTATGGAGAGAGAGAGAGAGAGAGAGGTATACTCAGACTCAAACACGTATAGACAAAAAAGAAAGGAAGAAAATAACAACATTAAAAATAAAAGGGCAAAATTGACCGTTCGAGGACAAAATAATGATGTTGAGGTCCATATAGTAAAAGTGGAGGTTTGACTAGAATTACCCTTTCATTGAACTATCAGATAAAATACAACGAAAATGGTTATGTACGTAGTGGCCTCACCAAGACCTTTCCACATAGGGATTCAGAAAGAGCACCACACCCACAACAAACTAAATATTGCTTATATCCAAATCAATACACTGGTGAAGCCAAAAAGTCTCCGACCCTAAAGAGAACATTGGCTGATCAAGGTGGAGAGCCTCTTTTGCTAACTTGTGTGAAACTTTGTTGCCCTTCCTCTTGGCATACTCAGCTGTATTGATTTAATTGTGCAATAGCCTGCTTTACTTCATCAAGAATTTTTTCTCATAACTCAAGTTCATTTCGGACTCATGTCTTATGTTAATTATTGTGAGGGTGTCACCCTCTATCTCAATATTAGCTGACTCCACATGGAGTGAGAACTGCAATAAAGTATAGCAAGGGCTTCTACTGCTCTAGGCTTGAGAATTCTAATTTGAGGGACTGACAGAGCACCTTTCAACTGATCCTTCTCATCTCAAAACACCACCACTCTTAGTCCATATATTCCCATACGTTTATCACACGCCCCGTCGAAATTGAGCTTCAAGAATGAAACTTTCAGTGGCTGATAGAAAGCTTGAGTGCATGCACAATGGGTGGGATTGTTGTCAATTGATGACTAACTCCTACAAACTTTGAATGCCAACTACTAGCTGCCATGACCAAATCCTTAGGAGACAATGGTTTCTCATCATGATGGTTGATATTCCGATTTCTCCACAACCATATTAGGAAACTGAAAACTGTTAGGTCATTTCCTCACAGTGCTCACATACATATCAAAGAAAGTTGGTTCTTTCCAAACTTTGCATATTTCACTAAGAAAAAAAAGTTTTCATACCCGATGAGCATACATACAATCCCACAACTTATGAATTACTGATTCCACATGAGCCCACACTGCCAATAAGAGGAATCTCCGGAGATCTTACATGAAACCAGCTACACTGAGCAAGGAGAAACTTCTTGCATGCTTGTTAAAGAAACACTCTCATATTATGAGGAACTTCCAACTTCTAAACTTTCTTCCATAATAAACAAAACTGAGAAGACACCTTCTCTGTACTAGCAATCAGATCTTTGACTCCATTCCACGCGAAATGATAAATCTTGTCTTTTTTTGTTCGAAGCCCAAAAGGCATAGACAATATCAAGCAATAAACACCATAAAAGAAACACACTGAGCACAATTCCTCTTAATTTTCACAGCAACCAAACAGAAATCAGAAGCACAATTTAGAGATCAACCTTTGGAATCAGAAGATGATCCACATTTGGAAGCTACAGTCTTCCTCTTCTTCAAGAAAACACCAACTCTTCTCCCACTTTTTTTCTTCCGCTCCTCTACCACACCATTAGATCTCTCTACTCCTTTCTTCTTCTTTTTCAACCAAAACCTGGTCTTTTTCTTCTTCTTCTTCCCATTCCCGCCATCACTTGAAAACATGATCTTCACAGTCGCTTTCCCACCGCAGCACTGAAGACTGAGAAACGGAAGCGACAGAGTGCTACGGCGTCACATCGTCGTCGTTTTGCGGATCGGAGTCGGTGATCTCGGCGGCGGGCTTAAAGAGGTGTAGTACCTAATTCTAATTCCAAGTTCCAGAACCTGCAATTCACTACAACTACAAATACCAGACTAAAAAAAACTTGGGAGAATTGAGATGAGAGTCAAAACCGTTGGTAAAGAGATCATCATGGAGCCTCATGTGTGCGTTTAAAGGAGAGAGTGTCGCGAATCACTAAGCGGTAATCAACGGCGACGACAATGTAGTTTTTAGAGTCATTGATCCAAGGCCGGAGCTGTAGCTATCGAAACCGTCGCTGGTTCCTAGTCCTTACTTGTAATACCCCGAAAAATCTAAATTAAATTCCATGGATTTTTAGAAATGATTTTACGATAGTAGGAGCGAATACGAAGCTTGGAGAAGTTGTGGAATTAGTTCGAACGATTTTATTTTCGAAAACGAACGTTTTTAGGGGGTCAACAAAGTTGACTTTTTATACGTTCAAAATTTGGGAAAACTTCCTTCATGAAAGTTGTAGAGCGCGTCGATACGAGTTCGTGGACATGTGGAACGCAATATTCGGAGTTCGTATGAATAAGTTATGAATATTTGAAAAATGAGATTTTTCTATAAATAGTCAAAAATTCGAAATTCTGTCATTAAGGACAGAAAAGTTGATTTTTTGCGGAACAGCCCTCGGTTTCCTCTCTTCTCTCTCCTCCGCGCCTCGTCAGAACCCTCGGGTTCCGACCGACCCGACCCGACTTTTCCGGCGCCGTCGCTCCTCCTCCGGCCACGACCCGGCCCCCTCCGTGATCGCCGAAATCCGGCCAGCCGCCTGGTATCCTTCGATTGCTCCGCCGCTGCCCCCAGAAGTGGATCGAAGCCCCCCGAAGCTAAAACTCGACCCGACCGGAAATCCTGTTTTCCGGCGTCTCCGAGGCCGATCCTTCCCATTTTCGTGATCTCCTCCTCCCCACGATCATCCTCATATCCTCCTTGCATGACGATTTTGAGTGTAGAGCGCTTGATCAAGGTTTGACTTTTTCGACGGCTGTGGTTCAATCTGGAATCTGATCAGACGGCCGAGATTAATCCAACTTCCAAGCATGATCTAGGACGATCTAGACCGAATCTCGCTTAGCTCCAGGTATGAAAGTTGATCTCCTCTTCATTTTGAACAAGTTTGTAGTTGACGACTTTTGCATCGGAGGTGGTTGACCCGGCGTTGACCGCCGCCGTTGACCACCGGTTGACCAGTAGCTTGTGGCGGCGCGTCCGGCCATATTTTTGTGTTCTGTTTTCAGTTTATTCATCTACGCATCGATACGGTCGTCTGGATATATTATAATGTCAATTTGGAGAAAGTTGATGCATGCTAGGGTTTCGGTTTTTACGTATTAATTTCGGTTTACGATCTGCGAAGATCTGACCGTCGGTTTTACTTCAAATTTAGATATGTTGATCGTATGACTGTCCCGATGACTTTGTGTGGTCACGGGCGAAGATCCGACCGTTGGATCTTCGTATAATTGAGAAATGGTGATTCGGAAGGCGATTCGTGAGAATCCGACCGTCGGATTTTGATGAAATTTTGTGGAGATGTTTGTAAGGATGATTCAGGAAGATCTGACCGTTGGATCTTCATAATAATTTTGGAGGATGATCCTAAGGGCGATCCGTGAGGATCGGACCGTTGGATCATCATTAAATTAAGATCTGACCGTTGGATCTTCATAATAATTTTGGAGGATGATCCTAAGGGCGATCCGTGAGGATCCGACCGTGGGATCATCATTAAATTAAGATCCGACCGTTGGATCATCGTATAATTACGATCCGACCGTTGGATCATCATATGATTAGAATCCGACCGTTGGATTTCAGTATTTGTGTGGTTTATGATTGGTTGGCTAAGTTAAGATCATTATTGGATTAGGTGATCGATGGATTTATTTGGCGGACGATTCGTGAGATTATTAATGGAGCTGTTAAGAAGACGCAGCGGGATTTGAGGTGAGTAAAATCGCACATGGTTCATTTACGAACCGAAATTCAGCGATGAATTCTATAGTGACATTGTGAAAATTGTTTTAAGAAAATAACTATTTGTTTTGAATTATATGGGCTTGATCGACTACGGTCCATAGGTAAGTAAAATGTATTTAAAATATAAAATGAATTTCTCGATTTTAAAGGCATGTGAACTATAGTTGGTATTAGTGGTCACTCCTGTGAGGGTGACTACGTATATATATATATTTACGTGAAATATATATGGGGTGTGGGGTATTTGGTGAAGTGTGGAATTGATGTGATTGATTTACAATTCCAAGCATTACTCTTTCAATAATATAAATCATTGTATATTGTTGAGTTGATGTTGATGAAGAGTAATTGAGTAAAGTGGGATGATTGAGTCGTGTGGACTATTTGATTTTTAAAGTTGAGTAAAATCATTACATTGATGATTGAGGCAAGGTCTTCGTAAGCGTGAACCTTGGCCAAGGTGACACATTACGAACGATTCAGTTAGAGCTCTAGTCTGTCTGCCACAGTATGACATGAAAGCAGCGAGTAGTAGAATTACTCGTGATCATGAATACAGTATGACATGAAAGCAGCGAGTAGTAGAATTACTCGTGATCATGAATACACTTTTGAGAATTTATGTATGACATGAATATTGCGAGTTGAATTACTCGTGATCATGAATACAGTATGACATGAAAGCAGCGAGTAGGGGGAATTACTCGTGATCATGAATACACTTTTGAAAATTTATGTATGACATGAATATTGCGAGTTGAATTACTCGTGATCATGAATACAGTATGACATGAAAGCAGCGAGTAGGGGGAATTACTCGTGATCATGAATACACTTTTGAAAATTTATGTATGACATGAATATTGCGAGTTGAATTACTCGTGATCATGAATACAGTATGACATGAAAGTAGCAAGTAGGTGGAATTACTTGTGATCATGAATACACTTTTGAAAATTGATGTATGACATGAATATAGCGAGTTGAATTACTCGTGATCATGAATACATAATTATTTTATAAAATGGGTTGGGTGAAGAGGATGAGAGATGCTTGACTTTGGTTAAGAAAGTGAGGTTGAATGTAAGATGGTGCTGAGGATGTTGAGTTGTGATGCATAGCTTAAAATGTGCAATTTCTTTGTTTACTCATACGAGCTTTCAGAAAGCTTACCGGGTTTGTATTGTTGCAATCCCGGTACACTATTCAAATGGTGTAGCGGATAATCCTGCAGGTTAGGAAAAATCAGGATGGAGATCGAGCTGGTTGAGAGTTGCAGCAATTACCTTCCTTCATTTTATTGTGAGTTATGTCATGCTCATTTTGAGCTTTACAATTTTACTTTGTAAGAGTGAGTTGTAATAATGAACTCGAGGTTTCGAGATTTGGAATTTGTGTATCGTGTGGTGAGGTTGTATATATTGAGAAAAAAATTCAGAACGTGTAATTGTATTTATTATTATTCATGTTTCGGGTTTGAATTTATCATTCAAAATTCGGGGCGTGACATTACTAGTATTGAAACAACGACAAGTCGTACAAGCACGACATCATCAAGTTTTGCCGGTGCGGTGAGAATTTGGCCTTTGTGATGGAGTAGCTTTGGCCGTTGAGCACCAAATCGGAGTTCCAATGGACCTGGCATCCCAAACCTTGATTGATTTATCAACGAAGGCGGTGGCGAAGAAGCAGTCATCGTACTTGTTCCAATCACAGGAGAGGATCTCGAACTTGTGTGCCGGGATGATCATGGTGGATCCAGGCTCACGCACTTCCCAGATGCGTGCGGCGCAGTCGCCAGAGGCGGAGGCGAAGACGGCGGAGTAGACACAGTTTAACTCTAGTGGTAGGTTGTAAAGAGGTGACCTTAATTATCATGGGGACATTTGTGTGTTTTGAATTATAATAAAACACTTCAAAATGACATCTTTTATCATTGGCCCTAAATGAAAATATATAGATAATAAAAAATATATATATTTTGATAAACATACAAAAATAAAAAATAAAAACATTCAAAAAAAAATTAACGCAAAATAATAAAATTGAAAAAAGGGAGATACTGAAGTCCTAAGCGTGGCTTTTGGTTAGTGGAACCTGCTATAGAGAATACTCTTTTTCATTCCGTGGCTGCACCGTACGTACCTAAAGAGTTTTAGATACCCTTATTAGTATTATTTGAAGCAAAAGATACTAAAAAAATTATGTATTCTATGAGGCTTTTTCTAGTAGTGCGCGATGAGCATACATACAATACCACAACTTATGAATTATCGATTCCACATGAGCCCACATTGCCAATAAGAGGAATCTCCGGAGATCTTACATGAAACCAGCTACATTAAACAAGGAGAAGCTTCTTGCATGCTTGTCAAAGAAACACTCTCATATTATGAGGAACTTCCAACTTCTAAACTTTCTTCCATAATAAACAAAACTGAGAAGAGACCTTCTCTGTACTAGCAATCAGATCTTTGACTCCATTCCACGCAAAATGGCAAACCAACCTGTTTCTTTTTGTTCAAAGCCCAAAAGGCATAGACAATATCAAGTCAACTTAATTTATGTTGCAAAAACAACATTTTGATAAAATTAATATTCCATGCTCCAGTCTAAGTCATTAGTGTCTCCACTTTCATATGTCTCGGGATACATAACCGTGAAACAACTTTGAATGTTGAACGACACGACAACTAGCGGATCCCTCTAATTCTAGTTATTTTCCTGTTTCGGTGTTTCCCACTCTCTACCACGTTCCTGCATCAATGACTTCCTTCCCCCAAATCATAGTTCTCCATATATGAGAAGGAGAGGATCCTAGTTTAGCATCCAACAATCAGGAATTCAGAAAACACTTGGCTTGGAGCAGTGTGCTTACTAGAGAATGAGGACTCTATCAAATTCTCCAGATTGTCTTTGCTAGCATTGCTTGATTAAAAGCACAGAGGTCCTTAAATCCAAGCCTCCCTCCTTCTTCTTCCTGCACAACTCCTCTCATCTACACTAATGAACCCTCCTAACTGCTCCACCCTTCCCCATCAGAAATGACTTACTTTTGATTGATAACTCTTGCAAGTACTTACCGGCAGTTTGATAAAAAAGTAAGTTCTAATCAGCGGACTCCCCCCCCCCCCCCCCCCCCCTAAAAAAAAAAAAAAAATCTTACCTTTACCATTTTCCCTCTAATTTAGTTTTCCACCGATGCTAGCTGAGGTCAAGAGTCCCTTATCAAAACCTCTCCCAAATTTAGTTATAGGTGTATTGAGGCCTTCTCCAACCCGTGTGGCTAAAGGGTGAAATTTTGACCATATTCATGTCCAACCCAATTTGTTAAGGGCAAAAAGGCCAAAATAGAGGGCTAAAGTGCACACCAAAGGGTTAAAATTAACCCTTCATATAGCCCTTTAGCCCTTTAAAAAATTGGATCAGAAAGTGGGAAGGCCCACGTATGGGACAGTTGCTGTGCATGCATGACGTCAACAAATAGTTATGCTGACATCATCTAGCCTTTTTTTCTTTATTTATTTATTTTTTTAGCAAATTACCACTATCTACACTTTTAGCTCATAAATTACCATCAGTAGGCCTGTTTTTTTAAATTCCCATGAGCTAGTGTGCAAGGCCCATGCGCAAGGTATAATACCTTGCGGTCAGATTCCATCCCTTTTTGAATTATTTCTATTGGCAAGTAAATTACAAATATGCCCTTGTGAGTTTGATAATGTGAATTAACACTGCTGAATGTCAGTAGCATTAAGAAAAAAATAATATTTCTATATTCTGTCTTTGTTTTTCTTAGAAACAACACATTTATTTAATAATTCCAAAAAATATTTATACATATTACAATATGAAACTTGAACACTATATCATTTATCTCTGGCTTTGCTGCTTTCACATACAAGTTGCTTTGAATTTCACCTATTCTCATGGTGAAGAAGTTTATCCAGCAGGATTTCTTGGAGTACTGACCCTCAGTAGTATATTGACCCCCAGTAGTATACTAGCCCCAGTAGTATACTAGCCTGACCTTCTTGCATTTGCTCACTTCAACATTGCTTTCATTAGCTCCATCCTATAAGTCAACCGACAACACAGAGCATAAGGGATAACAAAGTGTGCCCAAAACTGCTTTGGCAATTACAACTCTAATCATTTCTCTTCAAATATGTTGAAACAACTCTAATCCTTTCTCTTCAAAAATCATAGCATTCAAACACATAAGAACTGACACTAAACTTGGAGCCTAATCTCTAATAATCTCTATATTTTCTTCCATTTCTTTCTGAGATAAAAATTGGAAAAGAAAAAACAAAAGGAAGTAGAAGATACAAGCAACAAATTTTGCAACTAATCCATGAACTTGCAAGAACACATAACCACAAAAAGCAACAAATTTTTTGTCAAACTAACAAAAACACAAAACTAAAGCATTACACAACACCACCAATCCCATAAGAAACTAACATAAACACAAAACTAAAGCTACTGACCCGCATTATAAAACTGATAATCAGTATAGCTACTGTTGATATCACTTATACTACATACCGCCAAGTGTTGTAACATTTTAATATTTTATTTATTATTGAAATTAAATTTGGGTGAATTTATTTTGTGTTTAATTTCTGAATTTATTTGTGTGTTTAAATTCTGAATTTATTTTGAATTTCATTTTGTAACTCATGGTGTTTTATTTTGATTTATTTTGGGTTTTAATTTTTTGTAACCTATGGCATTTGGTTACTACCCTATTAATTGTAGGGAGTGTCCTAAGAGCCTATAAATAGCACCATTTGTTGCATGCTAAAACACATCAAACTTTTACTCAACTATTCACCCATCAACTTTCTTTCCAAAATCCCCCAAAAGAGTCTTGTGTGTTTTTTGGCCAAAGAAATGTGTTCTTTTGGTTTGGGTTCCTCCAATTTGTGCAGATTGATGGGAGCCACATAACTTGTTGTTGGGCTGTTGTATCTTGGAGGGGACAAGTCAAGAGATTTCTAGTGCACCGGCATTGTTCCGCAGAGGGCTTGAATCTCCTTAAATAGAGCGAGATACCCGCGCCTCAGCCTATTGTCAACGAGTTTCTCATATAGAAATTATAATTTTTTTGTAATTTCACTAACAATTTTAAGGAGATTCAACAAAATGGAGCGTACTCAAGAGAAGCCGTTTGACAACGTGGGAGATCTCAACAAGCCTTTCTGCTTCAAAGGTGCACATTTCAAGAGATGGAAGGGAAAAGTTCTCTTCTACCTTAATCTTCTCAAAGTTGCCTATGTGCCAACGGAGAAGAATCCATCAAAGAAGAGTACCAAAGGCATGAAGGATGATGAACTCCTTGCTCATGAAGAAAAAGTTGAAAAATTTCAAAAGGATGAGTATAATTGTCAGTACTATCTCTTGAATTGTCTTGCTGATCATTTTTATGATTATTATGATACAACATACTCTTCTGTCAAGAAAATTTGGAAAGCATTACAGAGCAAATATGACACCGAGGAAGCTGGTGCGAAAAAATATGTTGCAAGCCGTTTTTTCCGCTATCAAATGGTGGATGGCAAGTCGATTGCGGAGCAAGTCCAAGACTTCCAAATGATTGTAGCTGAAGTTACATCTGAAGGTGTTAAAATTGGTGAAAATCTAGCGGTGACTGGTATCATTGATAAACTTCCACCTTCATGGAAAGAGTTTCAAAAATCCATGCGTCATAAACAAAAGGAGATTTCCTTGGAGACATTGACGACTCGCATCCGAGTTGAGGAGGAAGCAAGAGGTCAAGATGTTCTTATGCAAGATACAAACAATGACACCTCCAAGGTAAATTTAGTATCTTCCAATAATAATATGCCCAATGGTCATTTTCATAAAAATTCTCTTATGCAACCAAAGAAGAAAAATATGAAAAAAGTTGGTAAACCTCACCAACAAAATAAAGGCAAACCAAGCTATGTGAATAAGAACCAATATCCTCCTTCAGAAAATAAGCAACAATATACTTGTTGTTATGTTTGTGGCAAAAGTGGGCATATTGCTCGAAATTGCAATTATCGAAAACGTGACGCTGTTCCTCAAGCTCACGTCACTGAAGAACCATATGTGGCAATGATAACTGATGTAAATATGGTTCAAAGTGTTGAAGGATGGTGGGCAGATTGTGGTGCTAATAGGCACATCTGTTATGATAAAGATTGGTACAAGACATACACTCCTTTTAAGGAGCCCAAAACAGTTATGCTTGGACATTCACATACTACTCATGTGCTTGGAACTGGTGAGGTGGAACTCAAATTTACTTCTGGCCGGTAGGGTGCTAACTTTGAAAGATGTGTTGCATACACCCTCCATGAGGAAGAATTTGATGTCTAGTTATCTTCTTAATAAGGCGGTTTTAAACAAACTATGGAATCTGACCAATATGTGATCACCAAAAAAGGTGTATTTGTGGGCAAAAGTTATGCTTGTGATGGCATGTTCAAATTGAATGTTGAGAATAATAATAAAGCATCTACTTCAGTTTATATGCTCTCTTCTTTGAATTTTTGGCATGCACGTTTATGTCATATAAATAGTAGATATGTGGGAATCATGAGTAGCTTGGGTTTAATTCCTTCAGTGCAAAAGGATTTTGAAAAATGTGAGACTTGCAGTAAAGCAAAAATTACTAGAATGCCTCACAAAAATGTTGAAAGGCATACCGAGCTATTGGAATTAATTCATACAGACTTGTGTGAATTTGAGGGAATTTTAACTCGTGGAGGTAACAGGTATTTTATCACTTTTATTGATGATTGTTCTAAATATGCTTATGTATATTTGTTGAAAAATAAAAGTGATGCTTTTGCTAAATTTAAAGAGTTCCTCCTTGAAGTTGAAAATCAATTTGGTAGAAAAATTAAAAGACTCCGAAGTGATAGAGGGAGAGAATATGATTCTTCTGAATTCAATTCTTTTGTTCAGTCTTTAGGAGTGATTCATGAAGTTACTCCACCTTATTCACCTACATCTAATGGTGTGGCAGAAAGAAAAAATAAAACTTTGATTGAGTTAACAAATGCCATGTTGTTTGATTCAGGTGCTCCCTCTAATCTTTGGGGTGAAGCAGTTTTAACTGCTTGTTATGTGTTGAATAGAGTGCCACATAAAAATACAAAAATTACACCTTTTGAGCTGTGGAAGGGGCATAAACCAAATTTGGGTTATCTTAGAGTTTGGGGTTGTCTAGCCTTTGTGAGGTTAACTGACCCTAAAAGACCAAAATTGGGTGCTAGAGCTACTACTTGTATTTTCGTTAGATATGCTTTAAATAGTACAACCTATAGATTTCTTGATGTTGAAAATCATGTTGTGATTGAATCTGATGATGCAATTTTTCATGAAGAAAAATTTCATTTTAAATCGAAAAATAGTGGGGGTCAAGAATCTAGAGAAAATGTTTTTATCCAACCTAGTTCTTCTTCTTCTAATTTACATATACAAGAAACTTATGACAATGAACCTAGAAGAAGTAAGAGAGCTAGAGTTGAAAAAGATTTTGGCTCTGACTATTATGTTTATAATATTGAGGAAAATCCTATTTCTTTACATGAAGCTTTATCATCACCAGATGCAATTTTCTGGAAAGAGGCTGTGAATGATGAAATGGAGTCTCTAATTTCTAATAATACTTGGAAATTAGTAGATTTACCAACAGGGTTTAAAATCATTGGGTGTAAATGAGTCCTTAGGAAAAAGCTCAAACCGGATGGAGGTATAGATAAATATAAAGCTAGACTTGTTGCTAAAGGTTTTAAGCAAAAAGCTGATCTAGACTTTTTTGATACTTTTTCTCCGGTTACAAGGATTACATCCATTAGATTATTGATTGCTATTGCTGCAATTTATGATTTGATTATTCATCAAATGGATGTGAAAACAGCTTTTCTAAATGGTGATTTAGATGAAGAGATCTATATGGACCAACAAGAAGGTTTTATAGAACCTGGTCAAGAGCACAAGGTATGTAAGTTATCTAAATCCCTTTATGGTTTAAAGTAGGCTCCTAAACAGTGGCATGAAAAATTTGATTCCTGCATGATTGAAAATGGTTATAAATCAAATGAATGTGACAAGTACATATATTATAAATCTTGGAAAAATTCACATGTTATTATTAGCCTCTATGTGGATGATCTGTTAATTTTTGGCTCAAATTTGCATGTAATTGATGAGACAAAAACTATGCTTAAGAGCAATTTTGATATGAAAGATCTTGGTGAGACTAATGTTATTTTGGGCATGAAAATAACAAAAACATGTGATGGTATTTTTCTTGATCAGTCACATTATATTGAGAAAATTTTGAAGAAATATGATTATGTTGGCCACAAGCATGTATCTACTCCTTTTGATTCTAGTGTTCATTTATTTCCTGTTGAAAGTGAAAATGATGTAATTAATCAAAAGGAATATGCTAGTATAATTGGCAGTTTGCGCTATGCAACTGACTGCACTAGACCTGACATTGCGTATGCAGTTGGAGTACTTAGCAGGTTCACAAGTAAACCAGGTAAAGAACATTGACATGCAATTGAGCGTGTTATGAAATATTTGCTTGGTACTAAAAATTATGGATTATTTTATAAAAAATATCCTGCTGTACTTGAAGGCTTTTGTGATGCCGATTGGAATACTCTGTCAGGTGATTCTCTCTCTACCACTGGTTATATTTTTACATTAGGTGGATGTGGTATTTGTTGGAAATCAAAGAAGCAAACAATAATCTCTAATTCAACCATGGAAGCTGAATTTATTACTCTAGCTTTAGCAAGTGAAGAAGCAAATTGGTTGAGAGATTTATTGCATGAAATTCCCTTGTGGGAAAAACCTATACCACCTATATTGATTTATTGTGATAACACTGCAGCTATTGGTAGAGTAAATAACCGTTATTATAACGGTAAATCCAGACCTATAAGAAGAAAGCACAGTACTGTGAGATCATATTTGAGTGATGGAATTATTAATGTGAATTATGTTAAATCATGTGATAATCTTGCAGATCCTTTAACTAAGAGCTTGGCAAGAGAAAAAGTTTGGAGTACATCGAGGGGGATGAGATTGAAGCCCACATCGTCATGAGCCATATATGAGGAAACCCAACCCGGTGATTAGAGATCCTAAAAACTGGGTTCAATGGGAAAAATGAATCATAAGGTGGCCGTAAGAAAAATGCACTATATTTTCTTACTCATCCCTATGATGTAAGTGCATTAATCTTGTAACGTATATGAAGGTTGAGTTCATTAAAACTCTTAATAAAATATGTAGCTCATATGAGTGGGATGTCATAGTTACAAGAGCATCCTTGACGGATTTTACCTATATGAGTGAGAGAGTGGGGCCGCTCTCTATAAGAATTGGGCTTATTCTTGAAATACACTCATGAAAATCGGGATAAGCATAAGGCCGTAACGTGCTGGCTAATAAAGTTCATATTAACACCTGAATTATTATGTGTGAGCAGTAGTTCTTATTTTCCCTTAAGCAGTTGTAGTTCAAGTCTGAGACCACTATCAACTCTGGAGTAGGGATTGCTGTTTCACTAAGTGAAGGTTCAATGCAGAGCACACCTTCATGATGCATAATGGTTCGTCTTTGGCCGGTAACTTTGGTTTATATTTGTTTTTAAAATATTAAAATGAGTGGGGGAATGTTGTAACATTTTAATATTTTATTTATTATTGAAATTAAATTTGGGTGAATTTATTTTGTGTTTAATTTCTGAATTTATTTGTGTTTAAATTCTGAATTTATTTTGAATTTTATTTTGTAACTCATGGTGTTTTATTTTGATTTATTTTGGGTTTTAATTTTTTGTAACCTATGGCATTTGGTTATTACCCTATTAATTGTAGGGAGTGTCCTAAGAGCCTATAAATAGCACCATTTGTTGCATGCTAAAACACATCAAACTTTTACTCAACTATTCACCCATCAACTTTCTTTCCAAAATCCCCCAAAAGAGTCTTGTGTGTTTTTTGGCCAAAGAAAGGTGTTCTTTTGGTCGAGCTTTGGGTTCTTCCAATTTGTGTAGATTGGTGAGAGCCACACAACTTGTTGTTGGGCTGTTGTATCCTGGAGGGGACAAGTCAAGAGATTTCTGGTGCACCGACATTGTTCCGCAGAGGGCTTGAATCTCCTTAAAGAGAGCGAGATACATGCGCCTCAGCCTATTGTCAACGAGTTTCTCATATAGAAATTATAATTTTTTGTAATTTCACTAACACCAAGCATAAGCAACGACCTTGTAGGTGGTCCCCGCGACATGGTTAGTCCAGCCTACAACATGCATCCGGTAGTCCGACACCCGAGCTACCTCGCTATGGTGGAGGTCGGCCGGTACCCCGTAGGGAGGCCACCCTCCTATGATCTCCAAGAGGCTTCAAGAGAAGCAATATGTGTATTATTGTCCCACATCGGAAATGTATAATAGAATGGGACTTCCTTTAGCTATAAGAGGAAGTCCTCCCCTTCTTGGAAAGGGATGAGATCCATGATCCCCAACTTGTATCACTACCAAAGGCTACTTGGCCTCACTACTAGTAGAATCTCTAAGTGGACGTAGCATTGCCTCAAGGGCAAGGTGAACCACGATACATGCTTGTGTCTCTCTCTCTATGATCCATGCTTAGTTCCTGTTCCATATTCTCACACAGAAACAACTACTGACCTACAAACAAAATGTTGTTGAGTCTTGCAGAAATAACAAACAAATTAAGATCAATATAGCTCCACCAAATTGCAAAACAAATAAACAACACAAGGTCATTATAGCTTACCCATGCCAAAACCTGTGACAACATGAGGCTAAAGGTACTGACCCTCATAATTTCTCAACCAAAATTTCTCAGCTAAAGCTACTAAGCATGATCAAATTTCGACAGTATTGAATGCATAATTAGACTATAGCTATTGACCTTGAATGCATAATTAGACTATAGCTACTGACCTTGAATGCATAATTAGACTATAGCTACTGACCTTCAGAAACTACAAATTTCTCTACTGACCTTCAAGCCCTAGCATAGCAGAAGCCTCGCATCCGGGGTTGCGCCCTCGCTTCGCCGTCGAGCTCGGCAGCCTCGTTTCACTGGCTGCTTTGCCGCCTAGCTTCGCAGCCTCCCTTCGCTGGCTTTGCAGCCTCGTCTCGCCGGTTTCGCAGCCTCCCTTCGTCGCCTCGCTTCGTCCCCTACCTTCGCCGGTTGCTTTGCCGCCTCGCTCCACCAGCTGCTTCGTCCCCTACCTTCGTCGGAGTCCTAGATCGATTTAGGGAGGATTTGGATTTTGGGATGGTTTCAATTTTGGAACCGTTCTTATTTTGGGAGAAATGGGTTATGTGAGTCTCAGTGGCATGTTTCGTAATTTTCTTAATATTTGAGTGTTTTTTCTATAAAATGGGCTGACAGCCTGTTTCAATTGTTGGCCGCATGGGCTATTGGTTTTGGAGTCTGCTATTGGTAAATAGTTGTGTCATTTTGTAATTATTGGTAAAAAGCTCTTATTTTTTCAACATATGATTGTTTTTATATAATTTTAGTTATTCAATTTTCCTTATAACTTTAATTTATGGAGAAATAAATGTTTGATAAAATCGTATAAGAAATCTACAACATTGCTTGTGAAGCAACACATGGAATTTGAAAAGTACAACAGGAAAACAAAAATTTGTCATGAAAATAATTTCAATTACTATAAGTAAGAATCTGATAAAAAATAAGAACATATATATATATATATATATATATATATATATATATATATATATATAACATATTCAAATTTTAAAAATATATTTTAGGGCTATAATTTAGCCTTGACGGATTGGAGACAGTTGATGTCATATCGATGAATAGTAAAGAAATCATGGCTAAAATTTAGACCCATGACTATTTTTAGTCCTTTCGGTTGGAGAAGGCCTGATAGACATGGCTACTTGTGTTCCCTGCTTCTCTAGTGACTTTTCTGCACTCCGACCAATGCTTCGATAGAGAGAAGAGACAATGGACTATGGTGCAGCTTCAGAATCCTTCTCATCTCCATCATCAACTCGATTAGTCATAACTTTCTCCTTAGAAAAAAGAATATTTTCTGATATTCCTTAACTCTTCAAAGCTGGTAACGCGAGGTTGATTGCTCGCTACCCTCATTATGTTCAAAACCCATAAGAACTTTGTCTCAGTTGAATGACTTGGTGTTTCAAGCACAAGTTTCTTTTCCATTCTCAGCATAGGGTGGTCTTGCAAGAGAACGAACAAATTATAGTTTGTTTTTGATTTTTTCTCTTTTAAGTCCTAGTAATCACTATCATGTTATATTAGCTCTATCAAAAATGATTTTACTTAGGCTAGTTGTGTTGTTCAGACAGTGACTGGAGTCTGATGTAACCCACCACAAGTACATCACATTAGCCCAAAAAAAAAAAAAAAAAAAAAAAAAAAATTATTGTGATTGAATAATAATAAAAAGAATTCTATTAATTTCGGTAAATTTTGGTTGAAAGAAGAAAAATGAACATTTTTATCATAACATTTTTACCCAAATAAAGTTGGCAAACTAGTCCGAAGCCTTTTCTTTTTGGTAATGGTAAGGTAATTTAGAACACTGCAGTCTACGAAACCAGATTTTAACTGGAGAAATTTCCACAATCCCAAGTCGCCTCCGATCCCAAAACCAAAAAGCAAAGAAAGAGAGAGAGAGAGAGAGCAGTGAAATCAGATCCGAAGACTGAAAGCGCAGTTGGTTCCTGAAATGGGAGGTTGGAATTGAAATGCTGCCGAATCTGTCTCCCTTTGGCAGCAATTTGGGCAATCCGTTTTTGTTGAATGGCGATTTGAGCAGCGAGGGTGCTCCTGCTTCTAGCGTTTTGTTCTTGGTCCCGTTTCTCTTGTTCCAAGGAGGAACCGGAATGGATTTGTCCAAGGTCGGCGAGAAAATTCTCAGCTCCGTCAGGTCTGCCAGATCACTCGGTCTTCTTCCTCCCGCTTCTGATCGCCCCGAGGTCAGTCTGACCCTTGGTTTTGCAAATAATGCAAGCTTTTTCGACGTTTTTCGTGTTGAGTTTGGATCACTTTGAATTTTGGAAGTAGAAATTAGTTGAAGCTATGTGGTTAGATTGTTTAGCTTAATGAGGTTTGCTCCAAGTGCGTGGATTTTGCTTGGTTTTAATGTTTAGTTTCGGTTTTGCGGTAATGAAGCTGTAGTTCATGTTAAGTAAGTAAGTAAGTCAATGCTTAGGATAGTTCTTAATGTACATTTCTAGCTGCCTTTAATTGCACTATGAATCCTGCAGTTGGGGTCAGGTGTGTCGTTTATTGTATGTCGTAGACGGGTTGATTGTTATTGAGAAAAGAGATATGGTATTGATTCATGTGTTGCTTATCTTCATGAGCAGGTTCCGGCGCGGGCTGCAGCTGCTGCAGTGGTTGCTCGTGCTATTGCGGGACTGCCTCCACATCAAAGATATGGCCTCTCTTCAAGCTCTGAAGAATTGAGCTCAATTTACGGGAGCAGACAACAACATGGTGAAGAAGTGGAGGAGATAGAGGAAGAATTCTATGAAGAGGTGCTACTTATATCACTATGGTTTCAATGTGGGACTGCTTAGGACTTGTACGGTCCTTTTATTGCAGGTTACTTTAGGCATTTTCTAAGATATTGACATGTTTCTGCAGTAGAGAGGTCTCTAACGTCAACTCTTACAGTTAGCAGATAAACTTTCGCAACAAAAACCACACAAATGCTAATAATCTTTGTAGTAAAATTTTCTCATTTGATAACATTCATGCCAATCATGAGACGCTTAATCAGGAGATTTATATGTCTGGGTACTTTCCGGCTCTATATTGATTGATTTTGATTTCTGCTTAATCAGGCTTAACACCAGTGTTTTCATTTTTCACTTGATATTGTAAGGTTTAGTCATGCTGAATTGGCCTAGGAAGCTGTTTTGAGTGGGACGTCCTAAGCCCAGTATCCTTTGGTTTAGTGGCACAAGTTTCCCCTTTATAAGTGGGAGGTGCTGAATTCGCCTCCCTGACAATTAGTTGTTATGTATTAAAAAACAATAGTCAATTTTGAATTAGCCTAGGAAGCTGTTTTGAATCTTGGCCCCAAAAAGAAGAAGAAGCTGTCTTTGAAATTTTAATGTTGTTAGAGGTGAACCAGCAACCCATATTTTCATAATTTGCAGTTGATGACAAGAGGGTGCAAATCATTTATTTTCTTGACACCTTTGATTTCTGTACTTATTTAATTGTTCATTTATATAAAAGTTACAATTAGGTAATCTCCACAAGTAGAATTTTGACTTCAAGACTTGCAAGTTCCTTAATCTGTACATAGTAGATGTAGGGTAAGGAGATTAATTCTATGATTATTCTGCCTTCCTTTTGTTTCGCCCTTTGGCTTTTCCTTTTCCTATGGTACCATCATTCTTTTCTTCGGATTAAAAAATGAAAAATCTCCTTTCTACACAGTCCTTAGAAGTCCGTTAGGCTACAAATGAAGGAACCATCTTTATGGACTTCATGCTAATCACTGGGATCATTTGATCTTTGTTATATTTTCTTTGGTAATTTTTATCTCTTACAAAATTTAAAAGTACCATTTCGACTTCTGTATGCAGTGTTAAAATAGTATACTATGTTGATCAAATTCTGAATTATTTGTCTAAAAATCTTTTGAAACTACCTATATGCAGGGTTTTGATCCAGTTAGACATATTTTGGAGCATATTCCTTCTGACGAAAATGAGCTGGCTTATTTTGAGAGACAGGTATTTTCCAGTTTTTATGTTTCTCCAGTTATATTTTAGATTTTTTTTTTCCTTTGGTACATTATGCATGCTATTCTTTTTTATTTCTAAAAGATCATTTCCTGGAAGTTAAATGTGTTTGATATGTTCCCTTGCTCAAATTTGATGTTTTGATAGCATAAGGTCAAGTAGTTTTTCCAAATCTTGTTTAGTGGCTTTTTGTGAATGTTTACATTTGCCTTAAATCTTTTGCTCCAATCATTTTGTTGTATGTATGGGCCCACATTGTATACCTGTGATGCTGAGTCATCTAGGTGATGACTTTTGTCTGTTAGAGTTACTGGCCACCATCTGCAAAAAGTAACTCTTTGGTGATTTGTAAGCATTTGCTTTATGCTAATTTTCAAAGGGTGTAGGCTTCTGGAGCAACCATCGATTTTTGATGGGCTTATGTGCGGTCATGAGTTTCCTTCAGTTCCTTATTTGTTATTATCAAGTGTATTACTTGGGCTCTCTCTCTCTCTCTCTCTCTCGCTCGTTTTTTTCTTTTTTGTTTTTGATCTTTGATAAGAAACATACTTTGTTAAAAATTGAACAAAGTACAGCATTTAGGACAAGATGTCCATTGAATTTACTAGGTTCTCATCGACATCTTAAGATAGTATCAAACAACAATACCGTATTCAAAAGAGCTAAACCATAGAAGCATTAGAATTAGTAAAGAACAGCATCAAATAAACTATTTCTGAACTATGAGGAAACCAATTCCCATAAAGATGCCCAAAGTTGAACACTTTCCTAAAAAAGCTCCACTCCTCCCCCTTGACATCCAATATTCTCTTATATCTTTCCATTCGAATGACCCAGCTCCCTCCAAAAAAGTTGTATCTTTCACACAGCAAGGGAACATGGACCCCCAAGTAAGTTTAGACTCGCTAAAAACCCTTTCCCACATAGATAATGAGGAGGAAAGACAAACATCAGGTCTTCTCTGTTGAACCATGTCCCAGGATTGACTTTCATGATCAATAATCCAAGCTTACTCTCCTTGTTCTTTTGGTAGAGCCAAGTTTACACTCCTAGTCTAGTCTTAGGAGGGACTTTATTTTTCCCCATTACTGAAGAGCGAGTGCAGGAAAGGGAGGTATTATAGGATATTTAATTGGGTGACAAGTTTGTTTGAAGTGTACAAAGTTTCTGCAGTATGGCTTGAAGGCTGAGGGATGGGTTAGAGATACTATTTTTGTGAACAGGGTGTTTTTGTGAAGGGTAGACAGAGTTGGGATGCAGTTTTGGTAATATTTCTATATAAAAATAAATGGGAGACCTAGAGGGAAGTTTGGTGCGACTAGGGTTTTAAGGAAGGTGTCATCATTGCTCTCTACTCTTGTGGTGTATGTTTTAAGTAAATTGATGGAGAGGGCAACATAATTCAGATGGATCGAAGGTTTGTCTGTTGGAAGGAGGAGGTTGACATCACTCTGTGAAGGGTGGTCTATGTCAGAACTTGGTTCACTTAACTCTAGTGAGCTTTTGTTTGCTGTCAGGGCTGAAAATCAATGCGATTTAGTGTTCATTGGTAGGCAAAAACATAGATAGTGGTAAAGTGGCGAGATTGGCAGCAGACGGGCTTTGGAGTAGGATTCAAGCAATTCTTAGCAGTCTTCCCACTTATTCTTTCCATTTGATCTGAATTCCATTGGCTAAAAGGTTAGATTTTGATGAGATTATTGTTTGAGAGGGAGTTGGAGAGGGCAAGAAGGATCACATACTTCTGTTGGATGTGGTCGGCTAAATTATTTGGTAATTCTTTTGTTGCAAAGTGGCTTTAGAAATTTCCATTGGATACAGAACTTTTGTGGATTGCTGCAATGGGAAGCAATTATGGCTACCATGAAAATGGCTGGATGAGCAGGCTCTTAGAGGATTTGTAGAAGTCTTTGGGAGAGTGAAATTTTGGGAAGACTTCTGGGTGAGCAACCAACAAAATGAGCCAGTCTCCTCCTAGACATTTCACATTATCGAGATTCCATAACAGAATAATAGAAAGTTTAGCTATACCACACTTTTCCTTTGAGCTGGGATTTTGATTTTGGAAAAACTTGAACAATGAACAGGGAGTTATCTTTGTTGTTGGTGGTGTAAGGAGAGAAGTTGGAAGACTTTAAAGTTAATCGCAGGTACTTGTCTATACAAATGTAATGGCTACACACATCATGTGTAATTCTTTAAAAGTTATTGTCTATGTGGGAATGCTTGTTACATGATTAGTTGAAGTGCATTAATCAAGTCTATTGTATTGAAGACTGCTCTTGATTGTCATGATGATTTGTATATTTCGTGTTAAATGGTTCTCTTTCTCTCTCAATAATGTCTTCCTTCATCTAAATTTCTTATTCAGGCAGCTCTTAAATTAGCACAACTGGATAGGGTATCAGAACATTTATCCCGAAATGTTATGGAACATCATGAAGTAATGGGTAAGTTTCAATTAGAATCTCTGAACATGTACTGCAATGGTATTAAAGTACATATAAGGGAGTACTATCCTATGTGATGTTCTAGACATCATACTAATGTAACTACTGTAGATTTGTATCATTTCCGCCATTTAGTCGACTTGGATTCTGTTTTGAACTCCATAACAGTGCTTTGGAAAAGTTGTCTTCTTCTACTTGAAATATCATAACATTTGATAAGATATCTGCTTGTGATTGAAATATCATAGCATTTGATAGGCTATCTGCTTCCAATTGAAATATCATAACATTTCTTTCCAAGATCTTGCATGAGTTTTTGTTTGTTCAGTATTCTTGGACGGGAAAGGGGTAGGCTCACCAATAGTTTATTGCCGAAATTTTATTTACAAGATATTTCAATTTTGAATAAGATGTTGATACTTACTTTTGGCCAGTGAAGGGGATGCATTTGGTCAGGGAATTGGAGAAAGACTTAAAAGTTGCGAATGTCATTTGCATGGTAAGCACTTGCAGGATGTATCATCTGGGCTGTGTTGAATCTGATTTTTTCATATCTTTTAAGGACTAAGAATATAACTCCATTTACATGCTTGATCTGGCTCTCATAATTCAGAATCGTATGTGCAGAATGGAAGACGGCATCTTACTTCATCGAGAAATGAGGTTTCTAGGGATCTGATCGTAAATTCCTATTCCAAGAAGAAACGTGCTCTTCTGGTATTTCCTTACTCAATGACAATGTTTATGTGGCTTTGGTTTTCTGGTTTTTTCTTTCTGAGATAAAACTCTGATATTTTCACAGATTTTCCTAGTCACTTCGCTCAAATAAATAGGTAGCATGCCATAAGCATAATTTGACAGATATGGTTTTAATATTATTTTTTAATTAAATGCAGGACATGGTTCCTGTTTTGACTGAGCTTCGTCATGCATTAGAAATGCAATCCGAACTCGAGTCTCTTGTTGAGGAAGGAAATTACTGCAGGGTGGGTGTATATATATGTTCGAGCTTCAGTTTCTAATGCAATATGAGCTGGAACTCTCCGACTTTTTTTCATGTTCAATTGTTTAACACTATAATCTTCTTAGTTATGCAACTCCTTGAAGAAGTTTCTTGATCATGTTTACAGGCCTTTCAAGTACTGTCTGAGTATCTGCAGCTATTAGATAGTTTCTCAGAACTATCCGCAGTACAAGAGATGAGCCGTGGAGTTGAGGCAAGTATTAAATTACTATTAAAAGGATATCTGTGGTAAACTCTTGGGATTAGTGGTAAACCCACAAACTTTATTGTCCTTTGAATTCCATTTTCATTGTGGGAGTGCAGGTTTGGCTGGGACAAACTCTTCAGAAGCTGGATTCCTTGTTGCTAGGAGTGTGCCAGAAATTCAATGAGGAGGGCTATATAACTGTTAGTGGTTTCTTCTAAGAATCGGATCATCAATTTCTTTCAAACGATGCATCAAGTTTTAAATTTCTATTTGGGTGACATTACATGCAATTGTGCATATTATGAATCGTATCAATCAACTCATATTTGCATTCAGTACCTGTATTGTTCGTATTCTTTTATGAATATCAGTACCATATTAGTATAGAAGAGGGATTTATTAGATTGAATCAGATGCATATACTTAGGAAGTTTTTTTTTTTGGTCTCATGTGTGCCATTCTGTGGCAGTGATCTTTTACTTTCCCTATGTTGAGCTCCAGTTAGCTTAAGTTTTCTTTGCTTTGTGCATCGTCTGAGCTGTGATCTGAGAAAAAGAAATCCTCTGATCAAATCATGTGCTGAAATCAGATTCTTGTTTTTTGTTTGTGAACCATTATCATGTTGCTTTCCATTAGATAGGTTAATTTCATGTCAACCTAAATGGACCATATGCTTTTCATTTGTTCCACAAGCACCTCCTTACAATCAGTGAGTTTGGTAAAATGTATATTTTGGGTTCCTGACATATTGGAAGTGTAAAATTCTTTTTAAAATCTTTAACAAATAAAAACCGAATAAATTTAATAATAAGTAGAACTTAAAACCTTGGTGGTATTAGCCTTAAGCCAGTATATGTGCTTTCTGATTGTTGTACGTAGACCTTGCCATGCTGTGGTCACTATATTGCATGCATCAGAAAACAAGAAAGACAAATACTAATTTTTTTTTTATTCTTCTCGGATCCATCCATCCTACTCTTTTGGTTTGTGCAAATATTTATGTTGACTTGATGTGATATTCAAATGATCAATAGGTGGTTGATGCTTATGCTCTAATTGGGGACATCTCTGGTCTTGCTGAGAAGATACAAAGTTTCTTTATGCAGGAAGTTCTCTCAGAAACCCATTCTATATTGAAGACCATTGTGCAAGAGGTATTGTGATTTAGCAGTGCAACAGTGCATGTACAGATGTTTGGTGTCATTGCGGGTTTGTTGGTTAAAATATTTTAGAATCATCTCTTTAGTTTGATATATCTTTTCCGAGAGCAGTATTATTTAACTATGCAGTTAGTTTATGGTTGTTTCTTCGGCTTAAAGAGAGATCTTCTCCTGTTCTCTGTAGAAGTTCTGTTTCTGGTTTGAAAAAAAATGTGATAAACCTTTCTTTTACTCAAATGACTGTTTCTTCTTCGCAGGATCAGGAAGTAGACATGCAAAATAGTCGGTATGCTTTCTATATCTACTAGTGCTTTGTTCAACAGCATCTCTACTTGTATGCTTGCTAATGCATTCTAATTTGATTTCAGACTTACCTACAGTGATCTATGCCGTCAGATACCTGAACCTAAGTTTAGGCAGTGTTTGTTAAATACACTAGCGATTCTATTCAAGTTGATGCGCTCATATCATGAAATCATGGCCTTTCAGCTGGATGATAAGGTAAACTTTGATTCACGCCTTTGCTTAATCGTACTCTTGTCCTATATAAACTGTTGTCATTTTATGTATTTTCATGCTTTCATTATTGTTGCATATAATATTTGTCATTTTTGTCGAATTGCCATCCCTAATTTAGGAGCCTTCATTCTTTCATATTTTCTTTCATGGAATGAAATCTCCTCTGGTTTCATTTGCCTTGCGAAACTGTGAGATCAAAAGATTTGACTCTCATTTATTTTCGTTCCTCACTTTTGTATCATGAGATGAATTTTTACGACTGTCTTCATGGTGACCTCTTATCCTCTGGACATTAAATGAAGTGTTAGTTTCTTAGATAAGAAAGGAAAAAGAGTGAATGTTTTGGAAATTGACATGCAATCTGAAAGCTGCTGATCTGTACTGGGTCTTAGATTTTGTGACGGTATAAAAAGTTTCCGATATATTCTGGGCATTATAAAGTTATTCTGTTATGCCATTCCATGTGAATGCCCAGGATAAGTGGTGTGCGCCTGTTATGTAGATTGCTAGTATTAAGTGTTTTTACTTGCTGATTGGTAAAATGACCCCATCTCTTTTTATTCTCTTTTTTGTCCATAGCTAGTTAAACGGTGCTTCCAGTACTCCAACTTCTTGTCATTTTAGTATGTGTGGACATTTTTGTGCGTACTTGCAGAAACACACCCATAGAAAAACAATCAATTTTCATTTCTGCATATATCACAACTGTTATATCTTCTTGTAGGATTCGGCCGAGAAAACTTCAAGCATTGAGCCAGAGGAAAGTGACATCTCTCAAATTCCAGGAGGCGTTCAGAACATTTCAACGTCTTTCTCGCCCGCAAAAGCTAATGGCTCTCTCTCGGAATGTGTAGATGTAATGGCAGGTTCATCTTCTATGGAGGAATCTCATACCAACTCTTCCACCAAGCCTACGGGAAACACCACTTCCGTGTGTACAACATCTCATGATTTAGTTGATGAGGCTAGGATGGATGGCAGTGCAGCGTCAACAAGTGGGTCTCCTTGGTATCAACTGCGGAAAGATGCCACTGCATTTGTTTCACAAACCCTTCAAAGAGGACGCAAAAATCTCTGGCATCTCACAACTACTCGTGTGTCAGTCTTGCTTTCTTCTGCTTCTGTATCTTCTGCCAGCATTCACCAATTCTTGAAAAATTATGAAGATCTGAGTGCCTTCATCTTGGCTGGGGAAGCATTTTGCGGAATTGAAGCAGCTGACTTCAGGCAGAAGTTGAAGGCAGTTTGTGAAAGTTACTTTTTAGCTTTTCATCGGCAGAATATCTATGTAAGTTTGCTTCACGTTTAATGTTTTATTACTTTCTTTAGGGAAATGACTTGTCATGTTTTCTCCTCTAAATTGTTATGTCATTTAACTGTTGACATAATGTATGTTTGTTCTTGTTTTCAATTTTCATTTAGTTATTGATAGAATGGATGGTTAATGGTCATGAAAATGTCGTTGTTTTTTTTTTTTTTTTTATAAATATTTTTTTGATGCACTTATGACTTTGCAATTCAGAGTTGTGGCTACAGTAGACTGGCACTTTGTATGGCATCTATTAGGTTGATAATATGTTATACAAAGTTGAGTTGAGTTTGCAAATCAGCATATAACATTAGCGTATATTATGTTGAGCTGGCATACATTAGCTGTAGATTGCCTGCCCCTGCCTCAACCTCTTTGAGGGATTTTGTTGAGCAGCTTCCCCCTTTCTATGGCACATATGTTGATATTATGTTAGACAAAACTCAAACATATACTCTGTACAACAGAGCAAGATCCACCAATAAGCAAAATTAAATAAATTGATTATTTTTGTTTTAATTTTATTTTCAGGCGCTCAAAATGGTCCTGGAAAAAGAACTTTGGTTAATCATGCCACCTGATACGGTACAAGAAATTACCTTTCCTGGGCTTGTTGGTGATGGAGCACCTTTAATTGTTCCATCTAATAGTAAGTCCAGGGTGCTACTTTCTGATAAGTCTGCTAGATTGGTTGATACTGGTGTCAAGAAGAGTGGTTTTTCTATTTGGATCAAAAATGGAAACCCTTTTGCGTTAAAACTGCCACACTCTTCCAAAGAAGGTCCCAAAGGGAATGGTACAACTTCTGGTGAATTTGATGGAAATTTTAATGAAAGTGACAAGGTCTCTCCACGAAAGAGTGATGCCAATCATTCGAATGGTGCTAATTCTGTTTCGGAAGACGAAAATGAGGACCTTCTTGCAGACTTTATTGATGAGGATAGTCAACTCCCCAGTCGAATTTCAAAACCGAAACACCCGAGAAGCCAATCTTCACACTGGAATGCTGGAGAGCTAATAGCACAAACGGGATCTTCTATTTGCCTTCTAAGGTGAAGTGTTATTTACTGTAGCAAGTTTTTTTTTTAAATTTTATTTCCCAGATATAAAATCCTGATTGATTTTATGATATATATATATATATATATATTTATATATATATATATATATATATATATATATATATATAATTTCTTTTCCACATCAGGTCAATGGATAAATATGCCAGGCTAATGCAGAAATTAGATATAGTCAATGTGGAGTTCTTCAAGGTACCTTTTACCTTGTATCTACCTTCAATCTGTTGTACTTATCCGTATTGATAAAAACCTATGATGATTCTATTTTTCCTGATTCAGTATATTGTTGCAGGGGATATGCCAGTTGTTTGAGGTATTCTTTCATTTTGTATTTGAAACATTTGCTCAGCAAAATAGCAACTCTGGTGGAAAAGGCTCATCTGACCCGATTAATTGTAAGTGATTCCCTATTTTACTTGTTATGTATTCTTTATTCTTTATTTATTTATTTATTTTCAGACCAAAAAATTAATGTATTCTTTATTCAATTGTTGTCTGTTTCGTTACTCGTCATTTCTTCTTTATTATTTTTTATTTTAAATTTTAATTTCTCTTCTTCTGCTCAAGCATTACGACTATTTTTTAGTCAAAGCATTAAGATGTCTAGATTTCAGCTATTTTCACATAATGATGCACACTTGAAAATCCCATGATATTATTCTGCACAGATCGCCTGAAGACAGCATTGTCCAGAATACAACAAAATTGTGACCAGTGGATGAAGCCCTCATCATCTTCCCCCACATCTTTGAATTCACCATTTACACATGCAGATATCACACTTATGAGTCCTTCCAGTACAAATTTTGGTAGCACACCTGGAACATCTTTTGGTCTCAAGGTATTCATCAATGTCTGATGTTCTTTTCAGTCCTCTATTAGTTGCAGGAAACAACTTTTAATCCTTCATTCCAAATTCTTTGGTTTTATGTGCCTTAATTTTCGTCTATCATGATCCCTAAGATCAGAATCTTGCATATTACGATTCCTATGATCAAAATCTTGTAGTCCACATTTCACTGTAGTTTTTAAATATTATTAGATTGCAAAGCTGCAGTGAGTTGATGAAGTGATGTTCTCTTGGAGGTTTGTGTTTTCTTGTTGGTCATGTTATCTGTGCCTAGTAGAGCTTTTCTTTGCTCTTGTTCTTTGAAAGTGGACTTGTTGTCTACCATCTTCTGTTCATGTCTTTGTTAATAAAATTTCAGAGTTCTCTCTCTCTCTAAAAAAAAAAAAAAAGAAAAAAAAAGAAAAGGAACTTGCTGTCCGCCTTTTTTTTTTTGTTTAATTTTGATTGCCAATTTGACATGGTCTAGAGAACATGAAATGGGCTGTTCATCACAGTTGCCAGTTTGCATTTAGGACTTAGTATTTACATTCACAAAAAGTTTTCATTCTACTTTTCTAGAATACATATTGCCAGTTTACCATGTTCTGAGGAACATAAATTGGTTGTGTGGTGTATCAGTCACAATTCTATCAAGCAAATTGTTCAGTCGGACTCTTCTCTTTCTTTCTTTCCTTTTTTCTACTTTATTTTTAATGAAAAGAAATCGGGTGGTCTTTAGTTTGGATATTATATTGTTGCTTATTTGAAAAGTAAAACATAACTTTCCTTTTTTTGGATTTTGCAATTCCATAGTTAGGACTGCCATATTCAATCTAAATCTGCCTTGAGCTAAACGGCCCTTACATTGCAGGAAAGATGTGCAGGTGCTGATACTCTCTCTCTCGTTGCTCGAATATTGCATAGATCCAAGGCTCATCTCCAGACAATGCTTTTTCAGAAAAATGCTGCTGTAGTTGAAGATTTCTATGTGAATTTGGTAGGTTCATTTGTTATTCTCTGTAGGAGTTCCTCATAATCTGTCATGGTGGCTTAGTAATTGCAGAAAGATGATATGATATTGTCTTGGTTTAACTTTCTGCAGTTGATGATTCAATGAGGATCTGACTAACAATATGTTTGCATGTGTAATTATCTGTGATGGAGTTGTTTTTTAAATTGAAAGACTGTTGCTTCATAGATACTTCCCAATGTAAAAGACCAAAGATTTATATACAAAAGCATATTGAACACTTCCTCAGCACTGCTGATATGGACACTTGAAGCACCTAAATTAGGATATGAAGTTTATGGAAAAATGGAGGTTCAGTACAATGCTGCAGAACCGGTTGATAGAAACATTTGGTACTAAACATAAAGTCTGATATTGTACTCTTATACTCTTTCTATATTGCTTCTATCTATTTCTTTTTCTTTTATATTTTGTTTTGTTCTTTTTTTTTCTTAAGTTTCTGCACCACATCATCTGTATGAGTCCATGCATGTTTCCTTCTACAGGAGTGAAGTGTTTGACAATCTGTTAATTATATAGATTGTTTAAAGAAACTCCTATAATTCAGATGATGGTGATATGTTTTTTTTTTCCTAGGTGGATGCTGTACCAGATCTTATAGAGCAAATTCATAGGACAACTGCAAGATTGCTCCTCCATATTAACGGGTAAGACCAGAAAATCCATTGCTGGGTTGGGTTGTTTTGTTGTGCACATAGGCAGTCCTTTTTTGGAAATTATTGGAAATATGTTCTGTTATTATAAATTTCTCGTTTTCCTCTGGTCTCTAGTCTATAATTTTCCTCGTCTATTTGACTATAGTATCTACTTGTAATTACTTTGGTGAAGAAAAGTTCAGCTAGCAGTTTAAATATTTCTGTGTAAAATTACAATATTTGGCTAACTACTTTATATATTTAATACCACCTAAATGTGTGCAACTGAGACTTATCTGGCTTTACACATTCTGGGCTGGTCTATGTGATTTTCTACTAAATCTTTTGTGGCCAACACTCTTTGCAGGTATGTTGATCGGATTGCCAATGCAAAATGGGAAGTCAAAGAACTTGGACTAGAACATAATGGGTAAGTTCCTTTCAACAATGGTCTTTATTGTTTTTGAACGTCACCCTTTGCGTTCTTGTAGCATTGGGATTTTTTATTTATGTATGTGATTCCATTCTTGGATCAGCATCAGAGATGATCTATTTGTATCTTAAAGTAGGATTGTATGTTTGGAAATAGTGGTCTGTTCTGTAAGTATTTGATCGAGCACAAAATTGCAATAAATTAGGCTTGTGGCTCTTCTGGATCAGCTTGTATGTTTCTGAAGAGCTGCTGCCACAGATACCCAAGTCCCATAAAAATTTTCACCAAGTATAATTTGTCTTATTGCAGTGTGAATACATCATTTCTTTTTCCTTGCCATATTGGCCTTGTCCTTCTATATGCTGCAATATTTGAAAAATTTGGTATATTCTGCTGAAATGCCTGGCCTATGCCCTCAGTGTTCTTTCTCATGTACATATGACAGGTTTCAAGTCTTCTGACATGAGTTGTTGCTTTATTAGGTATGTTGATTTGTTGTTGGGAGAATTTAAGCACTACAAAACAAGGCTTGCTCATGGGGGAATCCGCAAGGAGGTAATAAATCAGTTAATTTCCTAGCACTATCACAACCACTTTTTCCTTGGCCTACTATTATTAGCTGTTATATATCAATACATGCAGTTCATAGTGTATTCTTTGTTCGGGTATTTTTTTGTGGGGGTGAGGGTGGGGTGGGGCTGTGGGGGAGGGCTGAGGAATGGGGTTTCGTGGTTAATGAGATGAGTCTTATGCAAAGTGATATATCCTAATAACTGTAGTTTATTGTGTTGTCTGTGTAGATATCTAATTTTTGGGGGGTGGGGGTGGGGGAGGGATGAGGAATAGGGTTTAGATGGTCACAGGGATGCCTCTTATGATGACTGATATTCTGCAAGAAGTGTGAAGTGTGGAATATGATTCTGTAGTTATTCTGTTATGCTCTTGGAGTTCCATTTTTCCCGAAAAATAAAAGATGAGTGTAGATATGTACTTATTTCTCGGGGGTGAAGAGGGGTGAGGAATGGGATTTAGACAATTAATGGGTTGACTTTTATGATAATTGTGGTGCTGCCAGAAGTAGAAGTGTGAATTATGATTGTGTTGTTATTCTGTTTCTCCATCTAGAGTTCCATTTTTTCCAGGAAGTAAAGAGGTAAATAAGTTGTTCGGTTTTACATTGTGTCTCTTACATTCTGTATAATGTTTTGCGCTTATGACATGATGCAACTACCCCGAATCTAAAATTTGGTATCTCATGCAATCACTAGGTTCGGTTGAGGCTTTCATTATAAGATGTAATGTAGGTATATTTTAAAAATAAAAATATGATGGATTAAATCTCAATTATAATTTTTGTATTTTTAGGTTCAAGATCGCCTCTTAGATTATGGACTGGAAATTGTTGCCCATACTCTTGTAGAAGGTCTATCACGTGTCAAGAGGTGTACCGATGAAGGGAGGGCTCTCATGTCATTGGATCTTCAGGTTCCTTATAACATTTGACAGGACTATTACATTTCAATTTTCCTTCACTAAAGACCTCCCCCATGTGCAACTTAGTATAATATGACACTCCTTTATCCTTGTCAGGTTTTGATCAATGGGCTACAACATTTCGTCTCCATGAATGTTAAGCCTCATTTGCAAATAGTTGAGGGCTTCATTAAGGTAAAGCTCAAGCATAGTGTGTAGTTAACAATGCTGTTGATGTTGGTAATGACTAAATAATGGAGATAACAAATAAGTGGGTCAGAATAGGAAATATGCTGACTTGTTTGATAGGAATTAAATCCATTGTTATAAAAACAAAAAGAAAAAGAAAAATCTTGAGCTCCAACATAATGATTACTAACTGTTATCTTCTACTCTTGATCAGGCATACTATCTTCCTGAAACTGAATATGTGCACTGGGCACGCGCACACCCTGTAAGAATTTTCATTGCTATAGATATTTTCTGGCAAGCTTTGGATACTAATTATCTTACGTACTAAGTATGCAATATATACTTTCCTTTGCAGGAGTATACAAAAAATCAAATTGTTGGGTTGATCAATCTTGTTGCCACAATGAAAGGTTGGAAGAGAAAAACCAGGTTGGAAGTACTAGAAAAGATCGAATGAACATTTTAGTTCGAATAACTCTGGTAGGTTTCAATCATATAGAACCTCACATGTTGCTGTTCACTTTTGACTTTTTATATGAATGTATATTTGTTCCTGTTTTGATTTTTCTATACTGTAATGTATATGTTGATTCAGGTTGTATATCTTGTCATCCCTAACTTTGTTACATACAATCACCCTTGGTAGGAAAAATTCAATGTAATTTTGGATCACATAAGGCTTATGATGATATACAAGTGGAAGAAACTATTGGAATCATGATGCTTTTCATGCAATTTCTGGGAACACAATACTATAAAAAATGCTTCAGTTACCTGAGTTGTATCACTTCCAATGCAGTTGCCAAAAATGTAGTTCGCTCAGCTCCCCCTAGTTCCATCCAATACCACCTGGATTTGCTTGTATAAGTCTTAAAATTGTCCGTTGTGTACAAGTCATTATGCTGATCAAAGGCAAATTCAGCATCAGCATCCAGCCTCATTCTTCTCACAGAGAGGAAATAAGAAAAAAAAAAAAAAAAAAAACTAGTCTCAAATGAGGGCCAATTTCCTAGAAAATGAAAACTTCAAACTACGAAATAGAAACTTAGGTCTTGGTGTGGGCAATTCAATTGTGCATGCAATCTCAAAATACAGGTCACAAAGGAAACTAGCGTTTTGAAACCTTGGCTTCCAGGGGTTTCCAAGCCTTCTTCCTCATTTCCTCATGATCTGTGAAACTCAATGGTCACTTTACTGACCCAGATGACAAGCAGCTATACTTTCCAAAGGGTAGTTGGTTCTATTGCATGGCAATGGTGATGATGGCCGATTATGATGGTGTGGTTGACATCATAGCGGTGTTGGTTCATCTCCATCCGGTTTGGGTTCAGATCCATGGCCTCCCGTCGGCTTTCACCAACTTGAAGTGGGTGCACAAGGTGGGATCGTCTTTGGGTCACTACCTACAAGTGGACGAGCGCTGGCTGGAGTGGAGCCAAAACTTGGTTGCCTGGATTGGAAGAAAATCTTGAAGGACCGGTTACTCCTATGCATGCCATGTAGGCCTGGCAACGTGCGGGTTCTTAACGGGCCGACCCGATAAGAACCCGTTAGCTTAACGGGCTTCGCGGGCTAAATCCGGTGGGTTTGCAGGTTATCCGTTGGAACCCGTTAAGACCCGTAAACATTTTTTTGTTTTACTTTTTATCAAAGCAACTAGAACCAGTTAAAACTTATGTATATAATTTTTTTGACAACAACATTACTATATCACAAGGCACTGCAAGTAGCTTTTTTGACATTGAAAGACAATTAAGTTGCCTATAAGAACGAAACAAGAATATACAATTAATTATCATTCAAACAGAAAATGGAGATTCCAACATTCAAAAGATAACTATTGGCTCTGCAATAACTATTTGTCATAGTCAAAGTAGTATTAGTCTATTAGATCTGAAGCCATAGTCATAAGGTGCTATATATAAAGCAGTCCTCCAAGAAGATTACTAATTCAAAGTTGAAGATCTACATACACAAACACGCGGGAGTAGACCATAGCATCGCGTATTTTTACAATTAATGCCTCGTTTGGTAATGCTTGCTAGAATAAGATAAAGTTTGAGAGTAAATCAAATTTAAAAAAATTAAAAAATCCTAAAAGTTTGCTAGAAATGGGTTTTTGGGAAGGATTTTGAGTTAACGGGTTCCAACGGGTTTAGCACGCAAAACCCGTTAATTTGCGGGTTTTTTGAGTGCGGGCTTTTTTTAGCCCGGATTAATAAACGGGTGGGTTTATGCGGGTTTTTAGCGTGCGGGTATCGTGTAGGTTTGCGGGTTACGGGTTTAAATGCCAGGCCTAATGCCATGTCTGCTTCGGTTGAGTCTTCAACAAAGGAGGAGAGGGGCTGCTATATTGGAAGTCTCACCAAACCTAGAGATAGTCTCATCAAACCTACAGATATTTCGAGCTCCAATTTGAAAACTAAGGCTTCTTGTGCAGGGAAGAAATCATTTCCTATGGAGAAAAACCGTCACCTGCAGGGAAACACCACCTCTTCCAAAGAGTCTCTTCAAAGTGCAATTATTATTGTGCTTTAGAGTGTAGACTGTAGAGTGTTCGAGGATTGCAAGCTCTTAACATACTTTCTAATCCTAAATACCCAATCCCAACCGCTGCTCTTAGAACTTGCAAATTGGAGTATCTTTGAATTAAATCACAGTAGTAATCTGTCTAGGAAACCAGCATATACATGGTTGTACGTATGAATGACTCGATCGTAATTATTAAGGAAACCCCATCAAACTATTACGATAATCACCGGACATGTTTGAGAATTGAGAATAAAAAAAATAAAAAAATTATACTTAAAAATCGAAATAGAAGAACTCAGATCATGAAATGATGAGATATACCGGAGTAAGAGAATCTTGTTTCAGGTTTTTCTCTTTCAACACTATGGCGGACAGTAAGTATACAGAGAGATTGGGAGCTTAGCTAGAATTTCATAGGCGCATAGCACATATAAAGGAGAACTTGTAGGACCATTGTTTTCCAGTGTGCAACTATCTACATCTAGGACCAACTGATAACAGTAGATAAGAGTATAAGGCATAAAAGTTGCTCATACAAACTCTCCTAAACAAAAAAGACTAACAAAGAAAGCTCCCTTCAAACTGGCTCAACCCAATGTAGCTAAAATTTTCAAATCTTAGAGCCCCCCGCCTTCAGGCAAACAATAAAGAAGTTTGATAGGGGCTAAGTCCGTGAGGGCGGCCTCAACCTCTCTAATGGCTTCCTAATCCTGCAAATTAAGAAAACCAATACTTAAAAAACTCTAAATACTTCACCCTAAGTAAGAAAAACTAAATCATACTCATTCAACACAATCATGTGTCAGGGCTGTCGTGGAGAGTGAATGTTTGTTTGCAGTGCAGGCTATAAGCTCAATAGTTGTGGACCTCTCTCCTTTGAGTGCCTTGATCACAGACCTCAAGTCTCTACTAGCTGCAAGTACGGAGTTTAAGCTATGTTTTGTCCCTAGACTGTTAGACTGAATGAGCAAAACAATCCCATGACCAACTCACAAGAACATAAACACACTGAATATTAACCAATGCCACATGAACCAAAATACAAGTTTATGAGCTAACCTTCTTCGGTGTTGGGAGTCATTGCAGAAGCACTAAACGATCTTGACGACGAACACAAGTTGATCTTCTCCTCAGCTCTGAATTTAAGCTCCTTCTATGGGGCAGGACTTGATGCTTTTTTAACAGAGAGAGCAGGGACCAACACTTCCTATATATATTGGTTATGATCCTAAGAATCCTCCCATAAAGGTGTTTCTTAGAAACCAAGTCACCAACAACTAGAAAACCTAATGCAACACTAAGTCGAATTACAATGTAATCCAACTAATGGATTCCTAACCTATGAGCTGATATAATTAACTCAATAGGTTCCTAGGTTTTGTACTTAACATACAACTCCTATTTATGGACAAAATCCCAATCCAATTTGTAAACTGAATATAGATGATCATAGGTCCACTTTTATTCTAACATTCTCCCACTTGGACCATCATTGTCTATACAAACTGAATCAAGAAAATTTTCCAGAAATAGCTGAAGTGTTCACTGAGATGTAGGTGTACCTTAAATCCATTCAATTCTGTCAAAATGCATAACCATTGCAGAATCAAGAAATAGGCATGTTCAAATGAGCATACTCGTTCCAGACCACAAAGCAACAGTTTCTGCACTTCACATGAATTCAACTTAATGTGATGCAATCAAATAACATTATATATCAAACTGCAGTTGTTATTTGATAACAGTCCAACCTAAGTATTTTGAATATCAAAATCACAATGCAAACACAATTTCTTTACACACAGTGGATCAGTGTTTGCTTTTTACTGAATATATGCATATATAACAATCCACTTGAACTGAACTGATAAAATACAACAACCATAAATTTACCAAATTGAATAAATAAGGCTGTCAAAACATCAACTGAAAATACCTCATTTTATTAAGTCAAAACATGAAGTACAATGTTTCCTGTTACATAACTCAAAACAGAAAATCAAGAACCGAGCAAAAACAAAACTAAACTGAAAAATAATTTTCTCAAAACATTTTGCTCCCACTGAACTTAAGCATCTTCAAAACTCGACAGAATTCTCATATTCTTGGAATGCTCTTTAAAAGCTGCTACTGACAATGCCTTAGTAAATGGATCAGCAAGCTGATCACCAGTCTTGATGTCCGAGATTTCAACTTCACCATCTTTAACTCTTTTCCTGATACTGTAAAACTTCAGGTCTATATGCTTAGAGTTATTTGACCTTTTGCTATTCTTACTGAAGAACACAACAGCCTCATTATCACAAAACACCTTCAAACTTCCAGTTATAAGATCACTCAACACTTTAGTCTCCAAAATAAAATTTCTGATCCACAATCCCTCACACACTCCTTCATATATAGCTATCACCTCTGCCTGCATGGTGGAAGCAGCTATCAATCATTGTTTCATTGTTTTCCAAGCTACTGCACCACCTGCTAGCAAATAAACATAGCCACAGGTTGACTTCATAGATGTAGGATAATTCCCAGCAAAGTCAGAATCAGTAAAACCAACTAATTCAAGCTTTTTCACACGTTTATACACAAGCATATGGTCTTTGGTCCTTTGCAGGTACCTTAGAACCTTCTTACCAGCTGTCCAATGCTCATGTCCAGGATTTGACTGAAACCTGGATAGCATTCCAACTGCAAAAGACAAGTCTGGCCTTGTACAGACTTGTGCATACATCAAACTCCCTACTAGCCTAGCATATGGTATTGACTCCATTTCAGTTTTCTCAATATCAGTTTTAGGACACTGATTTTTTGTTAGTTTATCTCCCTTAGACATTGGAACTTCACCATTAGCACAGGTTTCCATTCCAAATATTTTCAGAATTTTTGAAATATAATTTTGTTGAGATAATCCCAACAATCCCTGCTTTCTATCTCTCTTAATCTCAATTCCTAGCACATATAATGCTTCTCCTAGGTCCTTCATGTCAAAATTACTTGACAAGAAGGCTTTAGTATCTTTAAGAAATTTCACATTACTGCTAGCAAGGAGAATGTCATCTACATACAGGATAAGAAAGATAAAATTATTTCCAACAACTTTAAGATAAACACATTCATCGACAAGATTTTTAGAAAATCCAAACGATGAAACCACTGAGTCGAATTTCTTATACCACTGCCTACTAGCTTGTTTGAGTCCATAAATAGATTTCTTAAGCTTACAGACCATATTTTCTTTTCTTGGTTCAATGAAACCTTCAGGCTGTGCCATGAAGATCTCTTCCTCCAGCTCTCCATTTAAGAAGGTTGTTTTTACATCCATCTGATGTAATTCCATGTCATAGTGAGCTACTAGAGCCATTATGATTCTAAATGAATCTTTAGTTGAAACAGGTGAGAAGGTTTCTGTAAAATCTATCCCTTCCTTCTGTGTGAAACCTTTAGCAACTAGTCTAGCTTTATGTCTTTCTATGTTTCCACTGGCATCTCTCTTGTTTTTAAAAACCCATTTACAGCCAATCGGTTTATGATTTTCTTTTGGCTTCACTAGCTCCCAAGCTCCATTCTTGTACATAGACTCAAGCTCTGCAATCATTGCTTCAGTCCAAGCATCAGAATCTCTACTTCCAGTGGCTTGTTTAAAACTAGCTAGTGGGATCATTGTCATCTGACAATGCAGACTCAACTTCATTTAGGTATACCTCATAAATGTCATCCTCCCCTCCAAACCTTGGTTTCCTCACTCTCTGTGATCTTCGAGGTTGCACAACTTGATTTTGTTGTGGCTCAGGTTGAGGTTGAGGTTCAGGTTGTGGCTGAGGTTCGAGTTGAGGTTCAGTTTGAGTCACTTGCTCTTGCCCCTGCCCTAAGTCTAATTCAGCCATTTCAGAATCATGATCATTAGCCTCTAAATTTTCATCTACAACATTTTGACCTTCAACTAGATTTTGACTTTGAGCCAATCCTGAGTTTAATAAATTATTTTGAATGCTTGGCAATACTGCTATATTATCCACATTTTCTACAATTTCTTCAAAATCTGAGGACAAGTCCTCAAAATTTGTATTGCAGACACTTTCACCTAAAAATTTAACTTGATGAGTTTCAAAAACTCTGGGTGAATGATAAGGTGAATAAAGTTTATAGCCTTTAGACGTTTCACAGTAGCCAATAAAATGACAAGTTACAGACTTTGGATCAAGCTTTCCTAAATTTGGATTATAAATCCTTGCTTCAGCTTTACATCCCCAAACATGACAATGGTGTAAACTTGGTTGCCTACCGCACCAATGGTGTTTTATCTACAGCTTTGCTTGGGGATCTGTTGCAAAGGTAATTTGCAGTTCTTAAAGCTTCTCCCCAAAGCATTTTTGGCAATCCAGAAGTACACATCATACTTCTTACCATGTTTAATAGAGTTCTATTTTTCCTTTCAGCTACCCCATTTTGTTGGGGATTATATGGTGTTGTATACTGAGCCTTTATGCCTACACTTTGCAGATATAATGCAAAAGGACCCTTTTGTTGTCCTTGCTCAGTATATTTGCCATAAAACTCTCCCCCCCCTATCAGACCTGATCACAACCTTAATTTTCAAGTCCAGTTGATGTTCAACCTCAGTTTTGAAAATTTTAAAAGCCTCAAGTGATTGTAATTTTTCTGACAGTAAGTAGATGTAGCTATACCTGGAAAAATCGTCTATAAAAGTAATGAAGTAAATGTTTCCACATATTGTCTTGTGTCTAAAAGGTCCACATATAACTGTATGGATTAATTCCACCAGTTTCTTACTTCTGTTGGCATTTTTCTTTCTTAAGTTTGTCATTTTTTCTTTATAACATTCAATACAGTTTTCAAGATCATCAAAGTATAATTCTGGAAGTGTTTTATTTTTCACAAGTACTTTCAATCTATCTTTTGATATGTGGCCAAGTCTCCTGTGCCACAAATATGCAGATTTTTCATTATGCAGGGTTCTTTTTACACCAGTAATGGTGTTTATGATTGATGTGTTACTGTTATTTTCAACAAGTAAAGTTTCTTGTTGACCTAATGAACAATTCAATCTAAAATAATCATTCACAATAACACCAGAACCAAAAATAGAATAGTCTTTAAGTAAGAAATCAAGAGAATCCTTGACAATTTTTATTCCATTAGAACCAATGTAAAAATTACATCCACTTTTAACCAAAAGACTAACTAAAAGCAAATTCCTCTTAATTGAGGGAATATAATAAACACTATCTAGAACTAGAAAATTTCCTAATCCCAAATCTAGTCTTAAGGATCCTACTACCTTGACTGCAACCCTCATTCCATTCCCAACGCAAATGTTAGCTTCATCACTTCTTGGCTTCCTCTTCCTTATGAATCCTTGCAAAGAATTCGTGATATGTAAGGGACTGCCACTATCTAACTAATAAGAATGAGGTTCAATGTTAACAAAATTAACTTCTAAGGAAAAAGTTTCTAAATGATCAAATAAATCAATCTTACCCTTTTTCACAAGTCATACCTTAAAACCTGTACAGTCCTTCTTCATGTGTCCTACTTTCTTACAAAAGTAGCACTTGAACTTAAATGGCTTGTTGACTTTAGCTGCTGCAGTATTTCCTGATGGCTTAGCTATAGTTTTCTTAGGCTTGAATTTGTTCTGTTTCTTTGGCTTTTCAACTAGATTGACTGAGGTTGAGGGCTGTTTCTCCTTCTTCATTCTACTCTCTTCATCCACACAGATGGCAATAAGCTCATTCAAGGTCCAGCTCTCCTTCTGTGCATTGTAGCTAGTTCTCAATGTATTGAAGCTAGGTGGCAGAGAATCTAAGGCATTGTGAACAAGCTGGTCATCCTTCACTCCCAAGTCGAGATCCCTGAGTCTAGCATTTAACTCAGTAAGCTTCAGAATATGTTGCCTAACTCCTCCACTACTAGTGTATTTTAGCTCATTCATCTCCTTAGAGAGCCTTGCTGCCTCAGCCTTATTGTTGTCCTTAAACTTCTCAGCTATGACATCCATATAATCAACTGCTAAGGCTGGTTCATCTATGCTACCCCTCATAGTCAGTCATGGTAGTCCTCATCACATTCTTAGCTCTATTATTTTCCCTATGCCAGTCTCGATAATACTTCTTCTCATTAGGTGAGCTATTGGCATCTATTCCATAGGGTTCTATATCAGTAAAACACAAGTCCATGTTTTCATGCATCATCATGTAGAACTCTACACCACTCTTCCAGGCCTTAAAGTTTGATCCAGTAAGCATCTGGATGTTATTCAAATTCATGTAGGTGATTCCTAGGGAGCAAAACAAAAGAAAAAGTAAGTTTTAGTTTTCAACAGTTCTCAAAAACAAGCTTTGTCAAAAAATGTTCTGCATCCATGTGTTAATTCTAAAGCAGTTCATATAAACACACAAGCAGAAAACATAAACAACTTGTAACCAAAATAAAGTAATTTTTTAGCCCCAAAACTGTAGCCAATATCAAGCATCACTTTTATAGCAGAAAACATGATATTCTGGAGGTTCCTCAATCATTATGCCACAAGCAGTGAATTCATATTATTCTAAAGACAATCAACATCATTATGACAGAAGAAAAGTCCCTAGAATCCAAGATTGAACTCAAAATTATGCATAATGCTGTTCCACTTTTAAACCATATAGCTCAAACTTCTTTGGAAGACAATATACATATATAGTTTAAAAGTAAAACACAAGTTTCTGATCTTTTCTTCATCTTAATGAATTTTGAATAACAAGCAGATAATCACTTTGTGCAACATATCCACTTGACCATTTAAATTCACAGACCATGAAAAATTTCCTTTCAATCTGCAACTTTTAGCATAACAAGCATGTACAGGGAGATCGACTTAATCACATGTCATATTATACCATCGCAGATCACCAATTATAGAAATTTTACAACATATAAAACAATCATATCAAAACATCAAGATATTCAAGTTCATTCTGGAAACCATCACATCACAAAAACAAATTCTGAAAATTAAGTTTCATCCGGTCACCATCTACTCTAGCCTAGGTGCACGCCGGGAATGCCTCTATTGTTCTTGTATATTACGATGATAAAAAAAACATTCAAAATTATTAAAACCCAAATTTCCAGAATTCTAACCTTGTTCATTCTTAATTTGCTGCAAAACTTTATCGCGGAAGCATGATTTTCAACCAGAAACAGCAATCGATCAATTCGACCTCTTAATCCGCAGCGTTTGGAGTCATGAATTCCATGGAGGATATAAACATCCTCTGCGCTTTCAATCTCAGACCAAAAACCCTAAATCCCCAAAGCAAATATGACCGTTAGGGTATAACGGTCCTCTGCAAAGGGGTTCTAAATGGAGTTTGGGTCCGGGTCAGCGACTGCGGGTTTGGGCCGAAAAGATCCTTTTAAAATTTTGACCCATTCGTGGCCTGTTTTTCTTTAGCAAGGTTTAGAGTAAAATTATAGGTTTTTGCTGAAATTAAAATTTTGGTTCTTCCAAAAAATTGATTAATCAAAATTGATTTATGTTTGTGAAAACCTGATGCTTTGATACCATTTGTTAGACTGAATGAGCAAAACAATCCCATGACCAATTCACAAGTACATAAACACACTGAATATTAACCAATGCCACATGAACCAAAATACAAGTTTATGAGCTAACCTTCTTCGGTGTTAGGAGCCATTGTAGAAGCACTAAACGATCTTGACGACGAACACAAGTTGATCTTCTCCTCAGCTCTGAATTTATGCTCTTTCTATGGGGCAAGACTTAATGCTTTTTTAACAGAGAGAGCAAGGACCAACACTTCCTATATATATTGGTTATGATCCTAAGAATCCTCCCATAAAGGTGTTTCTTAGAAACCAAGTCACCAACAACTAGAAAACCTAATACAACACTAAGTCGAATTACAATGTAATCCAACTAATGGATTCCTAACCTATGAGCTGATATAATTAACTCAATAGGTTCCTAGGTTTTGTACTTAACATACAACTCCTATTTATGGACAAAATTCCAATCCAATTTGTAAATTGAATATAGATGATGATAGGTCCACTTTTATTCTAACATAGACAGGCTAATATTGTCGCACATAGACTCCTAGTTTTAGTTATGAGACCAATGTCCATGTTGATTGGTTTGTTAATGCTCCAGAGTTCATCTCAGATGCCCTCATGTACGATTCTATTCATATCTAGTAATAAAATTTCCTCCTTTTTCTTCAAAAAAAAAAAATCATGTGTCAGGACTGGGTACTAAACCTTTATATTGTTGCAGATGAGCTAATATTACTGACACTAGTAACTTTCACGAGAATTATTTATTTATTTAATGCAATCGAATAAGTAAACGATTTATGTTTCTATTGATTTTTTTTTTTGCAGAGATAATATTTGAAAGTTGATTTATTTAACTTTGAATAGTTAAATCAAATATTTAAATTGCTGAATAGGAATAAAGAAAAAAAGTCGACTTTTGCTCTGCTAGGGTTTTCTCCCTAGCTGAACGACTGATCGAGTTTGTTGCGGCGATGACGGCGGAGGGAGAGGCGACGTCTCTCGCCTTGTCGGAGGAGGCCGTAGTGAGCCTAGATGGGGGCGGGGATGCGATCTGCGATCCATTCTTTTACCTGTGTGGACGTCTGCTAACCAAGAAACTGGTGATTATTCCGTCGTTCTCGGCAGCGATGTCCGGAATTTGGCGAATGAATGGAAGGGTCCTGATCCGTGAAAAGGAGGGGGGCTCTTCGTGTTCCAATTCAAGGAGCAGGAAGTGAAGAACCGAGTTCTTCATGGTGGCCCATGGTATTACAGCAATTCAATGCTACTGCTGGCAGATTATGATGTTCTTGGGGCTTCGTCAGAGGTTCCTCTGCACTTTCTGGAGGTGTGGGTGGCGGTGACGGGCCTGAGAGTAGCCATGCGTAACGAGCGGGCTCTTACCCGGATTGGCAACTTGATGGGTACTTTTGTGAAGGCCGATCAAGTGGCGTTGCAAAGGAAGGATGCCACCCAAAGGATCAGGCTGATCTTTGATGTGCGCCACTGTGTCTGGGCTCGACGTACGGTCTGCTTCACGCTGGAGATCTCGGTGGCACTTGAATTCCGGTTTGAGAAATGTCGTGGGATCTGTAAGGGTTGTGGCTTTTTCACCCATGGTGGAGGGGAGTGTGACCGGAAGCTGGTGAAGGAGGCGGCTGTGGAGGAGCCGGGTTTGGTTTTGCAGAAGGCGGTGGCTTTGTCGTCGTCGAATGCTACGGTCGAAACCTTGCCGGTGTCGCTCGCTGGTGTGGTACCACTGGAGTCGGAGGAGATGGTTCTGGCGCCGGCCTCTGGTGCAGTGCAGGCTGAGGAAACACAGCAAGTGGTGGGGACGAAGATGGTCAGCCCGTGTTTTCCGGCGGGAAACCCTACTTTCAAATTAGGGTTGACTGCCGGGCTGGGTTTGACTACTGTTGTTGGGCCGGTTTTGCTGGGTTTGCCTAGCGCTGTGGGGTTGGGCTCTGGATCAGCTAGGCTGGAAGGAGAGGCTGCTGGCTTTTTTGGATGCCCTTCTAGGGTGTTGGGTGTGAGGAGGCTTCGTGAGGAGGAGTGGTTCGAAGATGGGAAGCGGGTGAAGCTTTCTGATGGCTTAGTCGAGGTCCCAGTTACTGATGGTAAGCTTCCAAAGAAGAAGGGCAGACCCCGTGGTCATCGGAACAAGCCCAAGGTTGTCTCTGCACCTATTTCAGGGGTGGATGATGGGGGGCAGCCTGCTGGGCAAGTCCTATCTCAAGAGGGCTAGGGCTGCAGGCCTACACTGTCGTTAATGAAGCTTTGGCTGTGATGTTTGCGGAGACGTACACCAATGGGTCTTAGGCGTTAATGTTTAGTCATGGTTGCTTTGTTCCGGGTTGTGTAGGCTTGCGATTTATTTCTTTTGTTTTGCATTTTGTTCCCTAGTCCTATTCTTGTCGACTTTGGATAAGGTAGTGTTAGGGAGGCTTTATTTTCCTTGCAGTTCCTTTAGGTTTTTAGTTTTTTGGCTAGGAGTCTTGGCTGTTTTGTTGTAGTCTATATTGTGCCTCATCTTGTATTATGAGTGGTTTCTGAACCCCTCTAGCTTGACGCAGTGACGTCGTTGATTTATTGGAACATATGATTCCTCAAAAAAAAAAAAAAAATATTTAAATTGCTAAATTTAAGTAAATAAGAGAGAATTTAAATAAGAGAGGCTTGATTTCCATTTGAAGGGTTGGCATTCAAAGCTGTTATCTATGGCAGGGAAATTTGTGCTTGTTAAGGCTGTTGCACAAGCCATACTATCGTACTCCATGTCAGTGTTTCGGCTATCCAAAGGTATCTGTCGCTCATATCAGTCCAAAGTAGCTAAATTCTGGTGGGGAAAGAGCGGCAATAAGAGAGGCATACATTGGTGCAAGTGGGAGTTGCTTTGTTTGAATAAAAAGGAGGGGGATTGGGTTTTAGAGACCTGGAAGGTTTTAACCAGGCCTTGCTAGCAAAGACACTCTGGAGAATTGTGTTGAACCTAGACTCTTTAGTTAACAGAATTCTTCAAGACAAGTATGTTTGTAACGGGGACTGGGCATCAGCGAGCTAGGGTTCCAAGCCTTCATTTGTGTGGAGAAGTTTGGTTTGGGGAAAAGATTTGCTTTGTGCTGGTATCAGATGGCGGATTGGGTCAGGAGAGAATGTCAGAATTTGGGGAGACAAGTGGTTGCCGGCGCCGTGGACATTCAAAGTTATCACACCGCGCTTTATGGATGTCAATGCGAGAGTTTGTGAACTTATGAGCCAGCCAGGTATGTGGAACATTGATTTCATAAAGCAGCATTTTTTTTCGGTGGATGTAGAGAAAATCTTGGCCATCCCTTTGTGTGAAGGCAGTAGGGGTGATGTGGCTGTGTGACATTTCAATGAGGATGGGAGATACTCTGTCAAATCCGGGTACTGGTTTGGGATGGAATTAAAAAGGATGGAAAGGGGATCGAGTAGTGGTAGTAGGCATGTTGATTCAAACTCCGTTAATGTGTGGAGTCTCATTTGGAATCTGTCGGTTCCGAACAAGGTCAAGCTGTTTTTGTGGAGAGCTTGCCATGCCTTTCTGCCTTGTGCTGAGCGTTTGTTTAAACGCAAGATCTGTCCTCAAAAGGGCTGTGGTAGATGTGGTGGCCAGGAGGAGTCTATTTTGCATAGCTTGTGGGAATGTCCTGTAGTTAGGAAGATCTGGAAACTAAGTTGGCTGAATGGGGTTTATAAAAGCTGGAGATTGAGTTGCTTTGCTGACCTTCTTGCTCTAGTGGCTAAGGAGGGGGTACCAAGGGAACTGGAACTTTTTGCGTTAATTTGTTGGTGGATATGGAAAGATAGGAATGAGGTTTTGCATGGGAAACAGGGTCTGCAACCCCAGCAACTTGTGAATAAATGTGTGGATTGGCAGGGTGAATTTGCGGGGGTGACGATGGGCAGCAAAGAAAATTCTTTAGGAAGTAGATTTGGTTTGGAAGGGCAGATTGGTTCTATTGATATTGCTGCAGGAGTTTTGCCAGAGCAGGAGATTACGTTATTTTTTGATGGGGCTTGTGATAGTATGGCAGGTAATATTGGGTTGGGAGCAGTGGCTTTAATTGGAGGTGGTGGTTTATTAGGGGCTTTAGCAGTGCCCATGGCTGCCTTGCTCAAACCCCAGGCAATTGAAGCTTTGGCACTCTGGCATGGTTTGCAGTTTTGCCAGCAACTTGGTGTAACGCATTTGGTGATTGCGGGGGATGCAGCAAACGTAATTGCTGCACTTGGGAAGTCTGAACTTGATCTCAGCGACATTGGAGGAGTGATGGATGCCATTCGCCATTTGATGTCACAATTTGAACGAATTACTTGGAAGCACGTACGCAAGCGTCACAATCGAGTCGCTCTTACGCTTGCTAGAAGGGCATTGAAGATGGTGCAAGCTATGTTTTGCCAAGAAGTTGGGCCTCCTTGGCTCCATGAAATTATAGATGTAAGTCATTGATGCTATGTTATGGGGTTCTCACTTGAGAATTATTGCCCCATTGGATGTATTTCCAGTTGAATTAATAAAGTTCATCTTTAATCAAAAAAAAAAAAATAAGAGAGAATTTAGACAGGTTCATACCGGTACGCGTCTAAATATATATTCTCCTTGTTTAGAATGCCATTAATGTATTGGGTTTGTCTATAATATAATAATGTGTCTATACATCAAGAATACGTATAAGGTGTGGCCTTTTGGTAATATGGAATAACTAACACCGTGAAAGACTAATGAGTGGATGAGGTGTGCGTGCGACACGTCGTTATTACGTATACTTTTGCTTGTTGACTCTGTCCCTGTCTTCTGTACCCTCTTCATCTTCTTCCTCTTTCTTTGTTTGTCTGCTTATTGTAGAACTGCTACTACATCACGGAGCCTCTGTTCTTCTATGTGGGGAAGCAGAAGCAGCAGCAGATGACTGTGTAATATCAGCCACCATATTCAAAGCAATGCAGGGCTGATCCACAGGTACCTGCATTTATATAAATATGATATCAGGCTTTGGTCAGCAAGACTCAGACTCTGTCTTCTGAACACGAGTGGTCTGCAGATCACTTCTGACTGCTCAGACCTCTCTGATTGCCCTGCCACTCTCTCAGTATATATCGTACGAAACTGTCACCATTAAATAATGAAGTATATGGTACTCAATAATTGTCACCGTCATGCGTTACAAAGCAATACATTAATTTACATAGTTCTTTTGGTCAATGCAAGAACTAACGATGCATATGGATTTATCCTTTTTCACACGAACTTAAAATTCAAGAATAAAATTCAAAATTTGGCAATGTGCAAATGTATATTTTGTAAAAAATAATTATATACAAAACAATGCGAGAATACAGGGTAGTCTTGTTAATATTCTTACCGGGTAAACTCAATTATTTTCTCTCTTTTCTTTTCCAAATGAATAAAATAATATTAACATACAAAACAATAAGGATATAGGGTAGTCTCGTTAAAATATTGACAAAGTAAAACTCAATTTTTTCTTTCTTGAATGAATGAAATAATACTAACGTACAAAACAATGCGGGTATATAGGAAAATCTCCTTAAAATAGGATAAGAAATGACAACTGACAAGACATCGACAGTTAATTCAGATATAGAGGGGGTAAAAACAATTACGGTTATGAGTAGGTGGGTAAATTTTGACTTACAAAGTGTCCTGCTCCAAGAATCCAATAGAAGTGAAGGTTTTTGTACGACCTGGTAAATCCTCCGGTAAATCTATCATTCCCACAGTAGAGAGGGGTTCTACTCTTGTTCAGAAATTGTTGGAGTCCATCCCACCTGGAAAAAAAAAAAAATCATTTACCAAAAATGAAAGAATTTCAAGTAACGAATATTTTCCGAAAATGGTGAATAGAGAGTTTTTACTTGAGCTTTTCAACCCATGCTTCAGTCCCCTTGGTTGCGCATATGAGATCAACCTACATTATTCACCCACATGGGGCACCATGTTAGGTCATTACTTAGAGTAGAGTAGATGTCGTAAATATGATTAGTGTTTAATCATTGTTACGATCGATTAGTCACTCAAGAGCACTTCCTTGTAACATGAAGAATAACCTAGCACATTTTATTGGTTTGCCCTTATATTTAATCATGAAAGCTACGTAAAAAAGATTCCTCGAATCTTACTTGCCCATTGTATACTGTGACGTTGACCCCTTTGGCAAGGAGTTGATCAACCTGTTCAAGTCCAAAATGGATAAATATGAATGGAGTAATTATCAACCTACGTGAAATATGAAAAGGAAAGAACTTGCAAAAAAAAAAAAAAAAGGAATAAGTAAATCAAAAATTGACTCAAAAATAAGATTCTACTTTAAGACAAATCAGAAGTGTCGTAGAGTAGATGGCAAGAAGAATACATATATGAGAAACGAATCATTGATAGACAAAAGGGGAGTTCATTTCCCAAATTTCATTTCTCAATTGGATGATAAAAACGATGTGAAGAATTTCAGAATCTTCATAAATTTCAGTGCAATCAAATAAATAATTAAAAAAGCTAGAAACCTGGCCCTCTAGAGTGGGTGTAATTTTTTATTTCACATTTGAAGAGTTGTGTTTTTTTTTTTGAATAAAGGGCTGGTGCGGCTGCCCTCAAGCCTAAGAGTTGTGTTTTATTATACAAAGCAAGTCGCTATTTTGGTTTTATATACAGTTTATTATCTATTATTAAATCATCTATTATTAAATCAAGGGTATAAGTTATAAATAATCCTTGTGATTTGGAATGATGCTCAAAATTAACTTTGTGATTTAAAAATACTTAATTTTACCCTTGTGGTTTGCGAAACTAATTAATATTGGTCTAAATGCTATTTTTGACAAAAACCATGTGCAAGGATAAATTTGTCATTTCAATTTAAAATAGTAAAAGAATTAAATGTTATTTGAAAAATAAAATTAAAGAAATAGGAGGTTGTGGAATTCTGGTTTTTATTTATTTTCAATTTCATTTCCTATAAAATTTCTAACTTTTTTGTTTTTGTTTTATTTTTTTATTGAGATGACAAATTTATCCTTACACATGACTTGCAGATGGCAAAGCTTTTGTCAAAATTAGCTTTTGGACCAACTTTGATCAATTTAGCAAATCACAAGGGTAAAATTAAACATTTTGAAAACCACAAAGTTAATATTGAGTATCACCCCAAATCACATGGACCATTTCTAACTTTTACCCTTAAATTAAATTTGAGACAGGTGATCGCAAACTCCAAACTCACTTAGTAATTAGATGACCACACTAAATTTAGAGATAGAACAAAATTAGATGAAAATTTCTGGAACGCAAGATAATATTTGTTTTATATATCATATTAATCATATTATTACCTCATCAATTCTGGGTCTCATGAAGTCTCCGATCATAGATTCAAAGACATTGTCGGACTGCATTCCCCAACTGAAGAAAGAACTTTTAATGAGTGAATTTCAAATATGAAGTGAGACATTTACTAGAGTGCAAATGGTAATACATATATACTCACGTCACATTGTTTGGGATAATCTTAAGCTTCCTTTTAATGACACCATTCATCAAAGTGTCAAGATCTCCATTACCACCTGGTGCTAATGAAGACCTCCTCAAGGAATTTAGATATCTTGTATATTTTTTCAGTGCAACATTCATTTCAGTGGTTGTCAAAGAAGACAATGGGTCCATTCCTGAATCCAATAGGAAATTATAGAAATCCTGCAAATTAATATCACAATATATGAAACTCAATCATGAAAAAAAAGAAAGTGGTGAGCTACATGTAACCTTCATCTTACAATATGCACGTGCTGCGAAAGAAAAATCAACTAAGATTTAGACACATGAATTTCGGTAAAAAAAAATGAAAAAAGAAAAATAAAATTACCACGTCGTTACTCCCGGATCTGATGAGGCTCTCAAGTAGCATCCATGAATTAGTTGCATCTCCTAATTTCCCATCCTTAATCTGCTGCTTGATCAGCTGAGCCACACTGTTAAGCAAAATGGGTTTCACTAGAAATCTCAGATCTGGCCACTTCCCAAATCCATCATTTTCTCACGTCAAATATTACAAATCAAAACTGGACCAAATCAATTAATCAATGGACCTGTTTGATTTCTCCAAGCTATTATCATCAATCCGTGAAACGTCTTTAAGAAGAGGACCCCATGAAAGCTAAATTATGCATATATAAAAACCATACTTTAAATATCACTTGGAAATCGAGTATAAATCTGTAAAAGTCCAGTAAATTAATGAATTATTGGTCAAACTAGTAGAACTAGACGAAAGTACCACAAAATCTTCCGGGGAGATCCAACTGTCTCCCAATGCAACACCTAAAATACAGAAGGCAATATCAAATCTCCTGTTTCATCATTTTAAGGATCTTGGTTTTCTCCAATTGGACTAAAAATTAGTTACTATTTACCTCCAAGTCTAAGCTTTAGTGTTCCTTCTTCAATGGCTTTTAGAGATGAAAGTCCAAGAGTCACTGCAAATTTGCCTCCATAAGACTCTGCCACAATGAACAGAGGACTCTTCTGGAGGCTCTCATTTCTGTTGAATAGCTCTTTCAGTAATGTTGTCAAATCAGTGGCTGCCTCCACATCATTTTTCACAAACAGAGCGTTGTCCTCCACAAAACTGAATCCAGTTCCAACTGGGTTATCCTAAATTTTACCAAAAAACCAAAATTAATAAATGAAAGATTTCAGTGGTCTTAGAGTTACTCTGTTTTTGATGACTTACGACAAATAAAAGATCTGCCTTTTGCAACCACGTTGAATTCCTTGGCTTCAAATTGGTGTCCAATGGCCCAACCTCTTGAAAGTTCCCCATCCCAACTCCTGAAGCTCCCTATTTTTTGTATTAACGAAGAAGAAATGAAAATATTTCTGGGTTGTAAGAAGTATGAAGAGTTTTCCTTTCTGGGTTTTTTCACATTCACTCATTCCATATCATTATTGGTAAAGTACTTACAGGTCCACCTTGGAGCCAGAGAATGATTGGCCATGGCTTTGAGGGATCCTCAACTCTGTTAGGACTTCTATAAAGCCACCAGAACATGTGGGCTTCTGTGAAAACCAATCAAAAGAGAGCAAACAGCGATGAACACCAAATTCAATGACATTTCTGATGCAATACCAAAAGAGAAAGAAAGATGAGATAGAATGAATTGCTTACTGGGTCTGACTTCAACATAGCCCCAGTCCTCTGATCCTTCTTGGGTTGCTGCAGCAGTTGCTGTTGGCACCAAAAGGAGAACAGAGACAAGAACAAGTATATAGAGCTTTTCCATTGGGAGAGAAAGGAATGGGATCGAAAGAGCTTTCAGGCTTTTACCAGTTGAGAAATCAAAATGCAGTAAAAATTTATGTATGCAGAGAGAAGGATTATGGGATTGAACGAAGAATAACAGTAATAACAAAAGGAGGAAAAGAAATAGTTTTAAAAGCCGACTCGTGTTGTAGACTCAATCATAGTATTCAATTAATTTAGTTTATTTTTGTATTAAATGATGAGACATGTATAGAAATTATTATTTTTACTTAATTTTTTTAGGTAAATTATAAAACTATATGGCAATATAAGGAAATTCCGGAAAAAGAAAAAAACAATTAAATTGAATGTTATATTTGGGGAGCTAAGAAGAGATTTTTTTTTTTTTTTTTTTTTTTTTTTCTCACTTTGTCCTTATTTATCTTTTCATATGACTTGATAAAATCTATTAATAATTGAAAAAATTAGAGGTCCAAGTAGAACCACCAAAAAAAAAAGACTCCTAATTGGTTTAGGTCCTAGTTTAGAAACATTAATTTTTTTTAAAAAAAGAGTTTAGAAACATTAATTACCAATAAAGTTAATTCCAGATTTGTATGGAAAAGGATCGAATCCACACAAATAATAAGGAAATAGGAAAGAAACACTCATGATCCAGTTGAATTTAAAAGCAGTAAGAAAGAAAGAAAGAAAAATACTTTCAAATAAAACTTCTAATTCACTTCACTGCTCGCCACATACAAATCAATTCTGAATTTCCCTAGTAACAATAACTATATCTTCCAATCCAAAACCCTTGAAATCATTCCTTTAGCAAATTCAAAGTGATTCTAGCAACATATCAAGATCAAGAACCAACCCTCTGATTAATTTTGGTGGAGGAGAGACAAACTCATAAGAGAGCAATATCATGTGATTTTAATTCATTCTTCTTTTCGTGGTTGAAGATAGAGATAAAAAGTAAGAGTAGCAGATTATTGTATCTCATGTTCAAGGGTGTTTTGGTAAAAATAAGGAGGTCTACTCAGCTTTTCAAGTATTATAAAAAGTAAATTAGAGGTGTACTAAGTATAAGAGGTCCAAATAACAAATTTGGAGATCCAACTAGTACCACCTTTTTTTTTTTTTTGGACCCTGGAAAAAGAAAAGAATGGAAAAACTTATACTGTTTAGAGTTTTTTTTTTTTTTTTTTATGTGAACTTATACTGTTTAGAGTTAGAGTACCTCTCTTTAAAAAAAAAAAAAAAAAAGAGTTGTAGTACCTCTTTGGTAATCTTTCCTGTACTTATGAAAGAAGTAATAAGAATAAAAAAAAAAGAGTGTTTCTATTGGGACCTCTAAATCTGTTTACTTGACCTCACTCTATTTTGAATTATTAAATGACATATACAACGTACTATAAAATGAGAGTTTTTCTATTGGAACCTCCAAATTTACTCACTTGACCTCTATGTTTTTTACACCTCCTATCAAATTTTCAAATACTAAATTTACTCATTAAACCTCACTAAAGTTCCTCAAATAACCTCACTCATATAATTTACAAACAAACTAAGATCTTTATAATAAAAAAAAACTTAGTCATTTCAATGATTTAATTACTCTATAAATCTTAATTACATCTCTATTCCTTAATCAGACAACATAAATCTCTTATCCAATAAAAAAAAATCAAACACACGGTATTGAGTTTTAAAATTTAATAAAAATAAAATAACATGAATTATTATGTGATTTTTTATTTACTTTTTCTTTTTTAGCTGTGCAAAAAAAAAAAAGATTAATCATTTTTTCTTAATGTTTCTCTATTTTCTATACCTCATGATTAATTATTTAAATATTTTTTATTTATTTTTATTTGCTAGTTCTTTTTTTTTTCCCTTCTTTTTGCAAATATAATGGATAGATTTAGATTTAAGTCATAATACAATGTATTTTGTTCTCCCTGACCAATATGCGTTCAATATGCATATCATACATTTTTATCTTAATCATAGTTTTATTTCTTATTAAATATATATGAATGCTTTAATGAGTATGTAGTGAAATTGGAAAATGAAAATAGATAGGGAAAATAATAAATAATGCAATCTGATATTATTGAATTGAAAAGTCTAGAGAAAATAAATATAACAAATTTTTTGGTATAATTATTGTCCTTAATAGTCATTTTATAGTAGGTTATATATGTCATTTAATAATTCATAATAGAGTGAGGTCAAGTGAGCAGATTTGGAGGTCTCAATAGAAACTCTCTAAAATGACTACTAAGAACAGTAATTATTGCAAAGAAATATTATATTGATTTTCTCTAGATTTTTCAATTCAATAACATTATATTGTATTTTTATTATTTTCCTTATCTATTTTCATTTTCCAATTTCACTACATACTCATGAAGTATTCATATATATATATATATAAAGAATTAAAGTTTTTTTTTTTTTGAGAGAATTGTTAACTCATTGCAATGATCAGTGAAATTACACATAATGACCCATCCCTGTGGGACTGTCAAAAGAGTCACTACCTAAGTAATTTAACCTTTTTAAAGATAATGAAGCTCAGCCAAAACTACCCTAAAGCATCCATGAGAATCAAAGGGGCACAGATGCTACAGACATTTTTGGCGACATATTCTCAGAGAGACCCTATGAACTCCTTCACCAGAGGAAATGGAGTCCTTACAACATAATAATAGTAAAAGATAAATAAAATCCAAGCCCACAAAAATAGGCCCAGACCCAAACAAGAAACCGTAGCAGATGGAAGCCCAAAAGAGTACCAAGCCCAGCTGGAATTGATGAGGCCACCCAACCACTTGGGCACCCCAGTCATCAGCCGCAAACCACCAGTCTTCCTCCCTTCAACTACGCCGGTCGACAACTGACCCAGCAGTCCACCGTAACCTTCGCCGCACCAACCGCAGTCCAAGATAGTTGACGTCGCCACCTCCGTCGTAATCCTTGACCGCCAGCAACAGAGGTCGAGAATCCACCCTAGGCCACCGCCCGAAGCTCCAGTCCGCACCCCGACCTGCCGCGACCACCAGATCTTCCTGCTCAGATAGCACCAAGCATCGAGACCCCGGGACCATCACCGATCCAGATTTCCCAGGAACACATCCCACCATCGCTGCCTTGTCCGGCCCAAAATTACCATCGCTGTTGCCAAAGCACACGACCCCGAACAAGAAAACAAGAAGCAAAATTTTGAGAAGCCGACAATGAGGAGCCCCGGCGCCTTCAATCCCCCTTCGACTAGATGAGAGGGAAATCCCATTTCCTCCAGCCCAATTTGCAGAGTCGCTGCCAAGAGGCCACGACCTCCACCCACCTCTCAGAGAGAGTAACCTAAGCATTTAAAAAAAAAAAAAAAGAATTAAAACTATGATTAAGATCATGTGACAAAAAAATTTATGATATACATGTTGAACGGAAAACAAAATAAATCATATTGTGACCTAAATCTAAGTCTATCCATTATATTTGCAAAACACAAAAAATGAGCTAGCAATTAAAAAATATTTAAATAATTAATCATGAGATACAAAAAATAGAGAAAATAAAATAAACATTAAAAAAAGATTAATCTTTTTTTGTTTGCACAACTAAAACAGAAAAAAAAAAAAAAAAAAAAAGTGGTTCTAGTTGGACCTCCAAATTTGATATTTGGACCTCTAACTTTTTTAATTATTAATAGACTTTGTCAAATCATATGAAAAGACAAAGCAGGACAAAGAGAGAAAAATAGAAAAGAAAAAAAAAAAATACTCTTCTTACCTCCCACATTCAATTATTATTTTTTTTTCTGGAATTTCCTTATATTGCCTATGTAGTTTTATAATTTACCAAAAATAATTAAGTAAAAATAATAATTATCATTTAATGTAAAAGTAAATTCAAAACAATCTGATATAAAATTTCCTTAAACTAAATTCATTCAATATTATGATATAGTTATTACTCGATCTTCCAACCCAAAACCCTTGAAATCCTTCTTTTAGCAAATTCAAAGGGATTCCAATAACATATCAAGATTGAGAACCAACTCTCTGATTAATTTTGGTAGAGGAGAGACCTACTCATAAGAGAGCAATATCATATGATTTTAATTCATTCTTTTTCTCGTGGTTGAAGATACAGATAAAAAGTAGAGTAATAGATTGTTGTATCTCATGTTCAAGGGTGTTTTGGTAAAGATAAGGAGGTCTACTTAGCTTTTTAAGTATTCTAAAAAGTAAATTAGAGGTGTACTAAATATGAAAGGTCCAAATAGTAAATTTGGAGGTCTAACTAGAACCACCCAAAAAAACAACAACAACAACAAAGGGTCACAGAATAGTGCATGTTATTTTCTTGTTGATTAGAAATTAAGTTTTGAAACTCATTACCTTGGGTTTGATTTTCTTTTATTGAAAAACATATTTATGTTGTCTGATTAAAGAATGAATATGTAATTAAGATTATAGAGTAATTAAATCATTGAAATAACTAAGTTTTTATTCTAAAGATAATAGTTTGTTTGTAAATTATATGAATGAGGTTATTTGAGGAACTTTAGTAAGGTTTAATGAGTAAATTTAGTACTTGAAAATTTGATAGGAGGTGTAAAAAGCATATGAGGTCAAGTGAGTAAATTTGGAGGTTCCAATAGAAGAACTCTAAAAAATTTTTGTAGTGATGAAGGATAATAAATTTTGTAAGACATGAAATTCGATTATCGAGTGTGTCTATTGAGACCTCCAAATCTTCTCACTTGACCTCATTTTACTATGAATTATTAAATGACATATATAACCTACTATAAAATGACTATTAAAGACAATAATTATACTAAAAAAATATTATATTATTTTATGTAGACTTTCCAATTCAATAATATTACTTTCCTTATCTATTTTCATTTTCCAATTTCACTACATAGTACATACTCATTAAAGCATTCATATATATATATATATTTAATAAGAATTAAAAATATGATTAAGATCATGTGACACAAAAATGTACGATATATATGTTGAACGCATATTGGTGAAGGGAAAAAAATACATAAATCTAAGTCTATCCATTATATTTGCACAAAAAAAAAAAAAAAGAGTTAGCAGTTAAAAAAAATATATTTAAATAATTAATCATGAGGTACAAAAAATAGAGAAAAAAATAAACATTAAAAAAATGCTAAAATAGAATTTTTTTTTTTTAAATCACAGAATAGTTCATCTTATTTTCTTATTGATTAGAAATTAATTTTTGAAACTCAATACCTTGTCTTTCATTTTTTTTATTGGAAAAGAGATTTATGCATGTTTTTTGATGGCTATATGTTGTTTAATGGCTGGAGACTTTAATGAAGTTTGGTGCAGGAATGACAAGTCTGGTTGCCTACCACGAGCCACTGCTGCAATACATCTCTTTCAGACAACAATGAGGAATGCAGGTTTGAATGATATGGGATTTGTGGGCTGCAGGTTCACATGGTCCAATAGGTTTACGAAGGAAAGACTAGATCGGGGATTCCAATCATCTCAGTGGAGAGATAGGTATCCTTTCAGTCGTGTGATTACTTTGCCTCCGGATTCTGACCATAATCCACTTCTTGTGGAAGTCAGAGCACAGCGTAGTCCACCAAGATGTTGCCCTAGAAGATTTCGTTTTGAAGAAAGTTGGTTTGGCAAAGCACAATGCCATGAGATTATCCAAAAAAATTGGCGCGGCCTCTAACTGGGAATGCTCTTCACCAACTTGGTACAAAAATTCAAACTGCTGGCCAGCAACTAATGCAGTGGCACCGGATTGATATGCAGGAGCAGAAGATGGAACTAAAGGCAGTTCAAGAGAAGCTTTTCGATATCATGAAACAACCTTTCTCTGCAGAACAATATGAAGAACAACGCCATCTCCATGTCAAACAGAGTCATTTGCTCGCCCTCCAAGAGAAATATTGGAGACAGCGATCTAGGGCTTTATGGCTTCAAGAGGGGGATAGAAACTCTGCATACTTCCATCGAAAGGCATCCAATAGACGAAATAAAAATACAATCAGGGGCCTTCTAATTGCCGCGGGAGAATGGCAAACTGAATCCGGTGTACTTAAGCAGATGATGGTTGAATATTATGCGCATGTATTCAAGGCTGGAACAGTGAATGATGATGCTATATCCACTATCTTTCGAGCTACACCAATGAAAGTTACTTCCTCTATGAATGATGATCTTAATATGCCTTACTCTAATGAAGAAATCAAAGCGGCTCTCTTTCAAATGCATCCTTCAAAAAGTCCGGGGCCAGATGGTATGTCCCCTTTCTTTTACCAAAAATATTGGCATATTGTTGGATTTGATGTTTGTCTAGCTATACGAATTTTTTTGGAAAAAGGTGAGCATTGGGATGAGTCGAATTTTACCTATATCTGCCTTATTCCAAAAATAGCTAATCCCACATAAGCTGCACACTTTCGACCCATTGCCCTCTGTAATGTCATCTATAGAATTTGCTCCAAAGTCATAGCCAACAGACTCAAGAGATGGCTACCTGAAATCGTTTCTCCACTCCAAAGTGCATATGTTCCGGGTCGGTTAATTTCGGACAATACTTTAGTGGCTACTGAGGTTGCACATTTCATGCACAAGCTTCGATCCCAAGTAGATGGCTTTTTCTCTCTTAAACTAGATATCAGCAAGGTTTATGATCACCTTGAATGGTCTTATTTGCAGGCTATTCTGACAAAATTAGGGTTTGCCTCTAACTGGATCAACATGGTGATGAGATGTGTGACTTCTGTTAGTTATGCAATCTTGGTCAATGGGGAAGCTACTGCAAAAATACATCCTACCAGGGGTATCAAACAAGGGGATCCACTCTCTCCCTATCTATTTATCTTATGTGCTGAAGGTTTATCTGCCTTAATTTCTCAGGCAGTACAGTTTGGTCCCATTCAAGGGCTGAAAATGGGTCCACAAGCGCCAGTGTTACATCATCTCTTCTTTGCGGATGATAGCCTTCTTTTTGGTGCAGCTACTTTGGAGGAATGTATGACTTTCAAAGGAATTCTTGATACTTATGAACAAGCCTCTAGACAAAAGGTAAATTTTAGTAAAAGCAGTGTTGTGTTCAGCACTAATGTGCAGCCTCATCTAAAGGAAGTTCTAGCTGCGGTGTTGAATGTCACATGTGTTGATGAACATGATCGGTATCTTGGTCTACCTTTACGAGTAGGAAAATCCAAGACAGCTAGGTTTCAGTACTTGAAAGAAAAAATCTCCAAAAAGCTCGTGCATTGGAAGTCAAAAATTCTGAGTAGTGCGGGTAAGGAAATTCTCATTAAAGCCGTTGCTCAGGTAATGCCAACCTATGCTATGAATTGTTATCTTCTCCCAAAAAGCTTGTGTGATGACATCCATAAACTCTGTGCTTCCTTCTTCTAGGGTGACATGGAGGGCAAGCGAAAAATCCATTGGAGAAGCTGGGAAAAACTTTGCTTAACTAAGCATGAAGGTGGCTTGGGATTCAAGAACATTTATGCCTACAATCTTGCCATGTTAGCCAAGCAAGGGTGGAGGCTCATCACCAAACCTAACTCGCTTATAGCTCAAGTGCTCAAGGCTCGGTACTTTCCCCATTGCTCCTTTTGGGATGCCAATTTAGGTGATGCACCGTCTTATTCCTGGAGAAGTATTTTGGAAAGCAGATCATTACTCAAAGCTGGTACTTCGTGGAGAGTTGGGGATGGAACTCAAATTAGTATTTGGCATGATAATTAGGTACCAAGTTATCCTCAATATCTACTTCAGAAACCGGTGCACACTCCCCTTGAGACAGTAGCAGACCTCATTGATCCTACATCTAGAACCTGGATTTCCACCTTGGTTCATACTTTATTTAGCCCTCAGGTGGCTGCCAATATTTTGTGCATTCCATTGCGACATCATCCTATTCCTGATAGAATATGTTGGACCCCTGAAAAGAGAGGGTTATTTACAGTGAAAAGTGCCTACTGGATCGCTAGGTAGCAGGTGCTCGGAATCCTTTTCAGATGCTATGGAAATGTATTTGGAAGGCCAAGATACCAGGGAAAGTTCAAATATGTTGCTGGAGGGCGGTTAATAATTTGCTACCTACAAGGGAACAACTTTCGAAGAGAGGCTATGATGGAGAAATGGGATGCTTACTCTGCAATTACAGAATGGAAAGCACAGATCATCTGTTTTGCAAATGTCCTACTGCTACGTCATTACTTTCAGGTACCCCGTTCTTGTTACAGTCCTCTATTCTACCCAACTTGGACTTTAAGGAATGGATGTTAGAACGAGCTCTTACTTTGAAGCCGGAAATTTTTGAGAAGCTTCTTAAGATTATCTGGGGTTTATGGAAGAACAGAAATAACAAGTTGTGGGAAGATAATGCTCAGTCTCCGAATGATATTATGCTAGGGTGTTTATCATGGTTGAATGAGTTCCAACAAGCTCGAAAGATGCCTACTGCAAGGAGCCAAGCTGGGGTTCATCGATGGAAACCTGCAAATATCCTCAAGCTTAATGCGGATGGTGCGTTTGCATCTCAGTTTTCACATGGAGGAACATGCGGTGTTCTAAGAAGTTCCACTGGCAGCTTTGTTGCTGCCTTCATGAAGCCCGTGCACCATGTATGTTCAGCTAAACAGGTGGAACTTCTAGCCATTCAAGAAGGCCTACATTTTCTCAAGCAATTTCGTGTCCAGCAGGCAGTCATTGAAACTGACTGTCTCTTGGCAGTTCAAGACTTGGCTCGGACTGATGTGAATATGTCGGAACTCAGTAATCTAGTTCATGACATCCAACAAGCACTAGAAGATATGCAAGGTGTCCAAATCAGTTTTGCGTCCCGGTCCTGCAACAAAGTGGCGCACAGACTAGCAAGTCTAGCTTTTGACGATGGCCAGAGTGAGTTTGGCATGGAAATACTCCCAGTTGTATTCTTGACTTGATTACAAAGGATTGTAACCCAATTCAATAATTCCTTCAATGAAAGTTAGTCTCTTTGATTCAAAAAAATGCATGTTGTTTGATTAAGAAATGTATATGTAGTTAAGATTTATAGAGTAATTAAATCATTGAATGACTAACTTTTTTATTTTAAAGATAATAATTTCTTTGCAAATTATATGAGTGAGGTTATTTGATGAACTTCAGTGAGTAAATTTATTATTTGAAAATTTAATAAGAGGTATAAAAAGCATAGAGGTCAAGTGAGTAAATTTGGTGGTTCAAATAGAAAAACTCTTTGATTATATGCCCGCTCATATAGTCGAAAGTTGACTCAAAAATGGTAGTGCACACGCATTTTGGTTGTCACAAAGTTCCATTTAATTAATCACATTAGGACCAATGTTTCACAAGGTTTTGTCAATTTATATAGATTCTCATGTGAAAGAACTAGATGGAACTAGTGATGATACACTATTTTAACTCAATGAATTAACTAAAGAAAATGCGATACATGACACGAAGATTTGCTAACGCAGTGTAAACCTCTCCAGTGAGGAAACTTCACTGCGTGGCTTTTAACGTAGCCAACACGAAAAGAACAATCCAATAATAAACACAAGAGTTTACAGTACACAAGTAGTGTTGTTCATAACAAACACTTTCTCTTAGCAACGAATGCTAACTTGTTTTACAACTGTTCTAACTCTTAATTCAACATTCTAGGCAATTAATCTTCGATCTTCCTTTCACTCAATTGAATCACCGATCTTGAGAGTGAATATGAATGATTATGCAATATCACACATGAAACAAGTAAAGAGGGTTCTTTTTAGAAAACGATTTTGAACCAACCAAGTAGTTCAATAGAAAACAATTTTTCCTATCAAAAAACCCCTACCGAAACTTTAGTTTTGAAACCTTTTTATAAGGGAGAATAACTCCCCCTCAATCAAATCTTTTCTTAATAATTAATTAAGATAAATAAGGAAAGGTTTAAAACAGTTTTTTGAATATGCAATCGACAATTTCCTAAACAAGATCTCAAATTGATATGCATGTTAACCACTTTAACGCATAAGATATTTGTTGATTCAATACAGCGATATGCATATCAATTTAGAATTATACCAACTAATATGGAATGAATGCACATTAAACTCAAGATCAGTGATTCGATTTGGCTTGATCATTTCTTCAAGACCCGATCTTGTGCACTTTCTCTTTGTTTTGCTTGAGGCTTCGGTTTCCTTGTTGTAATGGGAAATCATGTGTTGAATGGCAATGGGCCAATATACTTACATCATGCTTTTGTAATTTTGTGCTTACTTTTTTAAGGTAGAGTACATTATAGGGTTAAATTTGACGGTGAAATCCATGAGAGAACAGATGCCCCAACCTAGCATATACAAAAAAATGAACCAAACTTGTTCGGCTACATTGTAGCTAGCTACAACATGTGGTGAAATCCATGAGAGAACAGCTGCCCCAACCTAAGCATATACAAAAAAATGAACCAAACTTGTTCGGCTTCAATGTAACTAGCTACAACATGTAGGAATACCTACATGTAAAAAGAACTAAATAAGGAAGTTTCAAAAAATCAATGGATTAAGATTAATTTTATGTTTTCAACGAAGTGATTCTTCTTGACAATATGAAACTAGTCTTGCGGGTAAAATATGTCAGATTATTTTATATATAAAGCAAAATCATAAATATTGATATTTTGCTAACATTACTTACGAAGAGCTATTGTGGCATGACATGAATATATGACTTGCCATTTTCATTCCCTAAGTTCCATGAGTACACGAAAGTGACCAAATTGCGTAGTTGCGGCTGTTGTCATAATTAATATGGTTCTATAAGGGCCCGTTTGGATTAGGAATTTTGATTTTGATTTGAATTTCAAATATGTAAACTTCAAATCTTGTTAAAGGAAAAACATATTATGTGCCTTCGTCAAAGTGACTGATGAAGAGGGAATCAAGGAATCAGCGATTACCATCAATCAGCACAATTACGGATCAATCAGCATTTAATGTCATCATTGTAATTGATATTTCCGTTGTAATTCTCTCCCTCTATAAAGGGACTATGAAATGAAATGAGTAGACCAATTTCAATTGTCATTTTACTTTAACACGTTATCAGCACGCTCAGAGCCAATAGCCAGAGAAAAAACCCTACACGAAAAAGAATTGTTTCTTCTTTTCTGCCGCCACTCAAAAAAAAATAAAAATAAAAAATAAACGATTTCTTCTTCCCCATCCACGGGCCTCCAACTCCGCTCCTCGCTCAGCCCGGCCACTAGTCCCACCGGCGCTGCTCCCTGGCCCTCGCACCTGCACCAAATTCCATCGCAGCACCGATCCAAACCGGCCTCACCTGCAGCACCGATCCAAACTGGCCAGCCGCCCTGCTCCAGCCTAGTCCATCGTCCTACCCACGCGGCCAGCCCACCCGCGCAGATCGCTGCAGAATTCGGCAGCCCCACCCCGCAGCCTGCGCAACACTGCACAACCACGTCTTGTGCAGCCCAGCTCTTGCCCATCCCAGCGCCACCCCGCCTGCGCACGCCCAGCACGCTGCCAACCAATCTGCGCATAACTCTACCCATCTGCAAACCAGAAGCAGACGCGAAGAAGAGAGAAAGAAAAAAAAGAGAAAAAAAAGAAAAAAATAGGGTGACCCGGCCCAAAGAAAAAAAGGCCCTGCGGCCCAGAAAAAAAATAATATAAGGCCCAAAGAAAAGACCCGGCCCAGTAAAAAAAATAATAATAAAACAAAGAAAAGAAAAAGAAAACCAAGGCCCGCTGCTGAAAAAAAGAGGAAGCGGCCCAGTTTTCTTAAGTCCAAAAACATCGCTAAGCATGCCTGCATCAACACGCGCGTGCGCTAGGATCGTTTTATTTTCTAGAAATCAAATATGTTTTCTTTATTTTATTTTATGATTTTAACCAAGCATGTGAATTTTATTTATTTTAAGCATGCTTTATACCATATTGTTAATGCCTTTATTATATTTTGTCATTAAGCATGTTTAGTTAAATAATTTTGATCATTTTAAAGCATGTCTTGTTATTTATGCTTTATATGATTATTTTTAAGAATGATTATATATTTTATTGTTTATATATTTTTTTTTTGAAGCATGCCATATATATATATATATATACATTTTGTTATATATTATTTATGAAATTTTGAGCATATTTTTATTTCATTTATGATTTATGCTTATATAAATTATTCCTAAGTATGCCTTTATATTATGCTATCGTTTGTATTTTACTTTACGCATGACATATTATTGCTATTATTATATGCTGCATATATTTTGTTGTATGTTTGTGAAGTTTGAGCATGCCATGTAATTAATTTTATTTATTTATTATTAAATGTGTTATAATTATTTTTGTAATGCATCATATAAAATTTCATTTTGCCATGATAATGAAAATTCATGCGCATTATACACACACTTACTGTGATAAAGTATTTTCACATAGCATCGAAAAAAATGTGACCATTACGAATCTTGGTCTTGAAATCTAATTCATACGTTTGGAAAATAATTCACGTGGATGTCTTTATGACTGCGTAATTTATTTCTCCCTTGTTTATGTAGATGGCTGATCCAACTCGACCTGAATTTGACATTTTGGATTCAGATGGACTTGAGTACCACCGTTGGGTTTCCGATATAGAAACTGCCTTTGTGGCAAGAGACTACACTGCCACCGTTAAAACTCCCACTGACCCCAAAGACAATGGACCGTCTGATAAGGTGAAAGCAAATGCCTTAATGTTTTTTGAGGCGACATATTGATCCTAGCCTACGTTGGGAATACCTTTAGTTGAAGACACCCAAAGAATTGTGGGATGCCCTTAAGGGACGTTTTGGGAACATTCATGACACCTTGCTCCCAGAACTGACCGTTTAGTGGAATGAAATCCGCTAGCCTGACTACAAAAGGGTCAATGACTTCAACAAGGACATGTTGCGCCTAAAGGCACGTCTAAATTTCTGTGGTAAGGAACTCACAGAAGATGATATGATCCAGAAGACTCTTTCCACTTTTCCTACTTCAGCAATTATACTAGCGAGCCAGTATAGGCTGGAGTATGATAACAAAAGAATCACAACCTTCAACAAGCTGATCAACCTACTGCAAGTGGCTGAGAGGCATAATGAGGTTCTGTTGAACAACAATGCCAGGCCTGTTGGGACAAGGAAAATTCCTGAGGCTAATTACAGCAAAGTAAAAGGTGGAAAGAACCCCAATGCAAAGGGGGTTGGACGTTCTGATCCCTACCCACGTGGCAACAATGCACCACGTGGCAAGGGACATGGGGGTCGTGATATGGGCCGTGGAGGCCCTCCCAATGTATGGCGCAGAGATGGTGGTGCTGGCCCTAGTGGTCATGGAAACAAGGTGCAAAGGGCACCTAAGAACTCTTCAGTCAAACAGAATAGAGTTGGCAATGAACCATGCTATAGGTGTGGAGTCATTAGGCATTGGTACAAGAATTGCCAAGCAAGCAACAGAGTAGCAGCCAATTACAAGAGGTATAGGGAGTCTAAAGAACAAGAGGCTCACTATATGGAAGAAGGAGGCCATGACCCAGACGTCAATCTCACAATTGCAGACTTTAATGGCAACAAGGAACTTACTCAGTCAACCGATGCCCCAGATTTTGACTGATCTGCTTTATTTATTTTATTTTCCAAAAACAGTTGTGAAGGCATAGTGCTTAATTTTTAATTAGACTATTACTTGGTCTTAAAGTTTGTTTCATTAATGGTTTGATGAATTAGATTTCTAAACATGACCTTGATTTGATTATCGTTGGCTTATAAATAAATTTCAAATTTTATTCTGAAGCACTAAATTTATTCAAATATATTTCCATGGTTCAAAATAACACTATAAAGATGTAAAGCAATACATCTAGAGAAAAATTATTAGAATGAAAAGATTATCATTCTACTAAAATAGAAATACTCTAAAGAATATGAGATATATTTAAAAATCAAAGATGCTCTGTATGCACCAAGAGCTAATCGAACCTTGTTAAAGTTTCAAAGATATTCGTGCCAACGGTTATCATGTAAAAACACACTATGAGAATGGAACTGAATACCTTTATATTACCTCTAATGAATGTGGAAGGAAACGCATTTTAGAGAAACTTATGAGTCAATCTAGTGGACTGCACCTCACTACGATTCGGATCATTGAATCCTACACTATCACCAACAATGAAATGTAGGACACTGACTCATACAGGCTTTAGCATGACCGCCTAGGGCACCCCGGTCGTGACATGATGATCTGTATTTTAACGAACTCATATGGACATCCCTTCTTTCGAGTGAAAAATAATATGGAACAAAAATCCGTCACACTGCAAGGTGTCGGTTCTAGTACTGCTCAAATGCAGTCATTGCCTTCTGAAGTACCAGAAGCACTACCTCCCTCCCATTATGCCTCATTGACTATCTCAAAGGCACATCACTCGTTTTGCAAAGCCTGCTCTTTAGCAAAAACAGGATCGAGACCTCCCCATGCTAAACATATAACATAAAACATTCCATTCTTACAAAGGATACAAGGACATATCTGTGGACCTATCCATCCAGAATGCGGACCATTCAAGTACTTTATGGTTCTGGTGGATGCTTCGACACACTGGTCACATGTCGCTTTATTGTCCACAAGAAATGCTGCAAAACTCCTAGCACATATTATACATTTAAGGGCTCACCACCTTGATCACCCTATCAAGTCTATAAGGCTTGATAACGCTGGAGAGTTTACATCAAAAGCATTTGATGAATATTGCATGCCTACTGGGATCGATGTAGAGCATCCTGTACCCCATGTGCATACACAAAACGGTCTCGCAGAAGCCACCATCAAAAAGGCTACAGATGGTGGCTAGGGCATTGGTTATGCGCACCAACCTGCCTATATTTGCCTGGGGTTATGCAATATTGCACGCAACTTTACTTACTCATTTTAGACCCACTGCTAGCCAACCATTTTCTGCGTACTAGTTGGTAACTGGATATGAGCCTGACATTTCATACTTACGCATATTTGGTTACGTTGTATATGTGCCTATTGCGCCCTCACAGTGCACCAAAATGGGTTCTCAGAGACAATTAAGTATTTATGTTGGATACGAATCCCCAACAATTATCCGCTATTTGGAAACCCTTGACAGGCGATCTCTTTACGGCTAGATTTGCGGATTGTCACTTTGATGAGATAGTCTTCCCGTCGTTAGGGGGAGATAGGAAAAAAGATTTTCCAAGGGAACGACAGGAATTGTCGTGGTTTGTCCCCACTCTGTCTCATTTTGATCCCCGCACTTCACAAAGTGAAAGTGAAGTGAAAAGAATAATCGATCTTCAGAACGTAGCAGATTCGATGCCTGATGCGTTTACTGATATCGCAAAAGTGACGAGATCACATATACCAGCTGCAAATGTGCCTGCAAGGTTAGAAGTCCCCAACAAGGGGCACGGTGCCGCAGATAGAGGCACTGCAACCGCACTTAGTGGAGGTGTGGTTGAGGCCGTGGCTCCCCAAGGAAGAGGGGGAGGCCACTTGGTTCGATTGACACTCACCCAAGGAAGAAGAGGGTGAGTAAGGCACAAACCAATCATCAATGTATAGAATCCCTCTCATGAGATTGTCTCTGATTATAGTTATGTCCATGAATCAATACTGTAGGACGCTCCGATGTTAAAAATGATTCCAGAGAACAAAGAAATCTCAGAGGATTATGAGAGTGCGTATGAGTTGATAGAAAGATCTTCCATACACATTGATGATATATACTGTTGCTCAAGGAATCATAGAGCACGATGATATCGAACCACGCTCTGTTGCAAAATGTCAACAAAGAGCAGATTGGCCTAAATGGAATGAAACAATCTAGGCAGAATTAGATTCTCTGACAAAGAGACAGGTATTTGGTCCGGTAGTGCTAACCCCACCAAGTGTAAAGCCTGTAGGACATAAATGGGCCTTTGTCAGAAAGTGTAATGAGAAGAATGAAGTCCTGAGGTATAAGGCTTGCCTTTTTAGGGGTGGGTTCGCGAAACCGAAAACCGAAAAAAATCGAGCCGAAAGCCGAACCGAAGCAAAAAAAACCGCACCGAAAAAAAAATCAAACCGAAACAAAAAAACCGAACTGAACCGAACCGGTTCGGTTCGGTTTTGGGTTTTAGGGTGTCAAAAACCGTTTTGGACCGAACCGAACCGAACCGAACTTACTTAAACGACGTAGTTTTTTGAGTTTTAATCAGAAACCCTAAAGCGCCGCGATATAAATGGTCCTCACTCAGCCTCATGACATTTCATTTCGTGTCTCTTCTTTGGCCTCTCTTTTCTTCTCCGCCGCTCTGGTCATCAAGGCTCTCAAAGAGCCTGATCACGACATCAAGAAGCAAGAACATGAAGACCAGATCGATGACCAAGACCTGAGTGGGACTGCGAAGGAGAATCTCTCGTTGGGTGCACAGTCGATGGCAAGGACCCTAAGGATTTGTAGGAAGAGATTACCAACAGCGATGGTATGAACCCAAGCTATTTCAATTTCAAATTTCCCTGCTTTTGATGATTTGGGTTCAATTTTGTTCTAGGGTTTGTCTTGATTTTGTGTTGGTGTGAATTTAATGGCAGGAAATGGATGAGCTTGTTCATGATCTGGTAGAGAAGAATTAGCAAGGACACATTTCATATTGGTGAGTATTGAAGTTCCTTTTTTTGATTTGGTATACGTTGTTGTTTGTTTCTTATTGAATTTGTTTCTCTGAATTAGATATGTTCTTATTGAATTTCAATTTTACGTTTGTAAAATTTGTTGTTGATTGTTTTTACTAATTGCGGTGTTGGCTTGATACTTGATAGGAGAAGGTGGTGAACGCACTATTTGAGAAGTGTTCAAAGCAGTTCAGGATTGTATTGACTCCGAAGAGAGATCCGTCCCGATTTGTCAAGTGGCTCAAGGCTATTCAGATATGACTGGGTATGTATTCGATCTGTCCTTTCCCCCTCCTCTTTATATATCATGCCTATTTATCTCAGAATAATGGATTAGATTGCTTGCTAATATGCATTTTGTTGTTAATCTGTGATTGAGTATTCACGTGTGTTGTTATGTTGGAAGTGAGTTTTCATTACTGTGGCTTTGCCAATATCAAAATTCTAGTCTTTGTAAATGCTAAGTTCTGAAAGCTTTGCAAATTCTTTTTTCCAGTTGTAACAACCCACCTCTCTTCATATCTCTCCCCTCAAATTTGTACATGGTATCTTGTCTTGCATGCTTTTGTCAGATCTACATGCAGAGACGCTCTGTAAGATCTATAAAATATGTCTGTAATGCTTTTTTTAAATCTGTGATTGGAGTTCCATCAACATTGTATGTACATTTGTTTATGCAACTTGCACATATCAATGGACAATTTCAATGGCTAACATGTCCAAGAAAGGTAACAATTCTAATGAGATATATGTCTGTCAATGAATGTTTATTGGTTTTGTAATTATAAAAACCAAATCCTCTGTGCTGGAAATCAAATGTTGAATCAGCATGCTTTCTTTAAATATCAAGGATGATTGGCACTTAATGCACTGATTCAATTCAGTAAAAGTTGTTCTTGCAGTTAAGTTAGTTGATCTCAATGTTGATTCCTATATTCCTTCATGATTGTTGTGTTGCAGTTTCCTTGGAAATTTGTCTGTTAAATGGCTTGCTCAATGTTTTGGTTTGTTCTCATCAATTATGACACCTTTTGGAGGCTTCTTGGCAAGTGGTTTTAAAGGAGCTTTCAAAGTCAAGGTAACCTCCTGATGCAATTTTTTGGTGATGCAGTTCTAAATGCTAAAAACTTCAGTTCTTTGCCATTATTATATTAACAATTTTTTCCATCTGCCATAGGATTTTGGTGACAGCATCCCTGGGCATGATAGATTGTCAGGTATAGTTATCTTTTTTTAAAATGGCACTTTTGTCTACTCTACTTTCTGTTTCTTATGCCTATAATGTCATTATCAATTTTTTTTTTTTGTCTAATGTATTTGGGTTGAAGCATTTTTGTCTCACTTTGCAAGCAACAAGAACTAATTATCAAAACTTTCCAGCTATTTAGAAGATATAGTTCTAGACATTTTCTTTCCATATCAAAATGGCTCCAATGGCCTTGATTTTTTCCATATTGAGAAGGCTCCAATGGCCATATTAAGAAGGCTCCAATGACCTTGATTTCTAATTTCCTAGTTTTTAGTGTAATTTTTGTAAGTATATTGGTGAGCAAGCCAGCAAGGAGCCTAAAAGGCTAATTAAAATAGAAAAAGAAGGCTAGTTAAAATACAAAAAGAATCATCAAACAGGCCTTCCAAAAAAAAAAAAAAAATTTGTATTAAATAACTTTTATTTAAGAAAAAAAACCGAACTGGACCGAACTAAACCGAACCGACCGGTCCGGTTCAGTTTTCGGTGTTGAAGTTTGAAAAATGCAAAACCGAACCGAAGCAAACCGAACCCACCCCTACGCCTTGTGGCGCAAAGTTTCTCACAACGTTCTGGAATTGACTACGAGGAGACATACTCTCCCGTAATGGACGTTATAACGTTCCGCTACTTAGTTAGCTTGGTAATTTCCAAAGGACTGGAAATGCAGCTCATGGATGTGGTTACTGCATATCTCTATGGGGATCTAGATTCAGAGATATATATGAAAGTGTCTGATGGCCTTACATTACCCAAGTCAAGTGACTCTAAACCACGGAGTGCGTTTGCAATTAGGTTGAAACGCTCACTTTACGGATTGAAACAATCCGGGCGGATGTGGTATACCCGTCTAAGTGACTACTTGATTGGGAAGGGATATAAGAACGATGAATTATGCCCCTGCGTATTCATAAAGAAAACAAGTTCCGGATTTGCAATTGTAGCAGTATATGTCGATGATATGAACATAATAGGTACTCTTGATGAAATCAGAGAAACCGCGAGCTACTTGAAATCCGAATTTGAGATGAAGGATCTTGGGAAAACTTGATTCTGTCTAGGCCTTGAACTAGAACACCGAGTTTGTGGAATACTAATCCACCAATCTGCATATGTCCAAAAGTCAAGCAATTTAACATGGACAAAGCGCATCCTGCTAGCACTCCCATGATCGGTCGAAGTTTGGATGCAAGGAAAGATCAATTTCGTCCAAAGGAAGATGACGAAGAGGTGTTGGGAGCTTGAATTCCCTATCTAAGTGCAATATGCGCATTATTGTACTTAGCCCAATGTACTCGACCAGACATTGCATTCTCAGTGAACTTGTTAGCTAGATTTAGCTCAGCGCCAACGCAGCGTCATTGGAATGGTATCAAGAACATTTTTCGATACCTAAAAGAAACCATTGACTTGAGACTGTTCTTTCCCTTCAGAGAGACAAGAGGGACCGTAGATGGAACTGCAATCCCTAAAGGAAATGTTGATGGCGAAAGCGCCACTCACTACACCAAAACGCCAAATGACGTTTTGGTTGATTTTGCTGATACTGGGTACCTCTCTGACCCACATAAAGGTCGTTCCCAAAACTGGTTATGTATTTACCATTGGGAACACGGCGATATCTTGGAGATCAACCAAGTAAACCCTTGTGGCTACCTCCTCGTACCACCTAAAGATCATTGCTCTACATGAGTCGGTTCGTAAGTGTGTATGGTTAAGAGCTATCATCACACATATTCAAGGGACTAGTGGTTTGAGTTCTACCACTGAAGAGCCTACTTGCATTTATGAAGATAATGCAGCTTGCATCGAACAGATGAAGCTAGGATATATAAAGGGTGATAATACAAAACACATATCGCCAAAGTTTTTCTACAATCAGCAACAACAGGCCCTCCTCAAGATTCAAATGAATCAAGTAAGATCTGAGGAGAATGTGACAGATTTGTTCACCAAATCATTGCCTAAGGCCATATTTGAGAAACATGTGATAAGCATAGGAATGCGAAGACTTTCCAAGCTCCCTTGATTAATGTAAGGATCAGGGGGAGGTGTAGACGTCAGGGGGAGTCTAACACACACATGTCATCCTCAAATGTAAAAGGTGCGTTGTGCTCTTTTCCTTCGACCAAGGCGTATTTTTTGTCCCACAGGGTTTTTATTGTTACTTGGCAAGGTTTTTAGTGAGGCAACAACTCATGCAACATTTCGTCTTTGACTTGGCACAAGGGGGAGTGTTAAAGGAAAAACATATTATGAGTCTTCGTCAAAGCGACTGACGAAGAGGGAATCAAGGAATCAGCGATTACCATCAATCAACACAATTACGAATCAATCAGCATTTAATGTCATCATTGTAATTGATATTTCCGTTGTAATTCTCTCCCTATATAAAAGGACTATGAAATGAAATGAGTAGACCAATTCCAATTGTCATATTACTTTAACAAATCTAAAAATTTAAAATCTGCTTGTTTGGAAATTATAATTGACAGATAGATTTGAATCAAAGATTTTCTCTTTTATCCAACTTTTGTTCTTCTTGAATCACACTGACGAATAACTGATTCACTATGCCTTTGTCAAGACGCAGAAGTTGTTGTAGCCGCAAGACTTGCTGGCGAGAGTGATGACGTAAGTGAACCGGACGGCGAAGGCGAGGATGCCAAAGGTGATGAGGATTCTGTAATTCCCCAAAAATTCGTTATTATTTTCTGAGGATTTTTTTTCGGAATTTATTTAGTGGTTGTTAGTACGAGTACGTAGTTTGAGGATGAGGTGGAAATATTTCAGATAATTATTCGCTCAGAATGCTTCGATTCAAGGGTTGACTTTTCATACGTTAGGATTCAGTGAAAACTTCCTTTACAAAAATCGTAGAACACGTCGATACGAGTTCATAGACATGCGGAACGCAAAAATCGGAGTTCATATGAAGAAATTATGGCCATCAGAAAATATTTTCATTTTTGTATGAAGGCCAAAACTTCAGAAAAATTACAAAAGAGCTCAAGTTTCCAAAATTGGAAACCCGAGCTCTCTCTCTCTCTCTCTTTCTCTCTCGATCCAGAAATTGCCCTTTACCTTCATCCTGCGCTATCTCCGCCGTTCAGCCACCATTGGCCGAGCCATCGGTCCCAATCGCTTCGTCTCTCCTCCCAAATCCAAGTCAATAGTAGTCTTGTTGCATAGTTCGAGCTGTAGAAGACGCAGCAAGGCGGAAAAGCCTGTGGCGGCTCTACGTCAGGGCCTCGTCGGAACATATGATTTCGGCCACCTTAGGCGACGATTCTTGAGGGCTTTTGAAGCCCAGGAGACATAGATGCTTCCTTCCAAGCGGCTTGCAACTATTTGAAGTGTGGAGGTCGAATCAAGGATTTAAAATTCTAGGGTTTCACCGATTTCTTGAGCTTTCGAGGTAAATCCTAGCCAATTGGCTTACAATCTGACTTCAGTGTAGTTGTGAAAATTGTTGTACATGTTGTGAGGAAGATTTTGGCATAGGTATCATGACCCAATTTGGGGGTTGCCAGCGGCACGTGGAGCCCACCCTCAACCACTGCTGGCGGCGTGTCAGGACGGAATTTTGGGTTTTGTTTTCATGGTTGTCACGTGCTTGTCGATACGAGCTTGTCAATATATCATAAGGTCATGTTGTGATAAACTGAAGGATGCTAGATTTACGTAATTTCAGTTTCCTCGGTTTGCGATCCGTGAGGATCCGACCGTTGGATCATCTTATAATTTTAAGAAATTGATCCTAGAAATGTTCTGAAGACCTTGGGAGGTCTCGGAGGGAGTTTTATCTCGATTGACGAAATCTTTGATTTTGGGTTCAATTACTCAGTTCAAACTGTAACCGCTTTCGTTTAATCGTGTACTGAGTTGAGACCTTATTGTAAATAGGTGATTGACAGAGTATGTTTCTATACTTTATCTCGGCTGTAAAAGAAGATGCAGCGGGATTTACAGGTGAGTAAATCTCACGGGGTTCATTTATGAAAGGAATTACTTTATTATTTGAAATTATTTATTAAAATATGAAATCGTTTCGGAAGTAACTATTTGTTTTAAATTATATGAACTTGATCATCAATGGTTCATAGGTAAGTAAAATGAAGTTTTATTATAAAAATGATTTTTCACGGGTTTTGTATTTGTGAACTATAGTTGGTGTTAATGGCATCCCTGAGTGGATGACTACGTGTGTGTGTGTGTGTTTTTATATTTATGTGGAATATATATATATATATACAGATTTTATCCAGAGTGGAGTTCCGCTTTGAAATTAAAGTGTGAACTTCGAGGTTTAGGTCGCATATCCACATCTCGACCGTTCAGTTTTTAGGTACTAGTGTATAGATCATCTCTGCAAATTTTCAGCCAAATTGATGATCGTTAAGGCATTGATTACTGCCTTAAAGCTAGTACGGTTCAGGTTGACAGATTCAGTCCATCGATTGGTTTAAGCGAGTTAGATACCTTAACGATCATCAATTTGGCTGAAAATTTGCAGAGATGATCTATGCACTAGTACCTAAAAACTGAACGGTCGAGATGTGGATATGCGACTGAAAAGCGACCAAAAACTCGAAGTTCACACTTTAATTTCAAAGCGGACCTCCGCTCTGGATAGGATCTATATATATATATATATATATATATATATATATATATATATATATATATTGGTGGATTTGTGGCGATACAAGCAATATATGTGAGTGGATTCATTTATTGTTTTGGGGTATAACTTTCAAGAAATGTACAGTATAGTGGGGGAAACGATATTTTCTATTGTTTTGAAACGTGTTTGAAGATTTGGGAGTCACAGGGTGTGATTTCTCATTTGAGTTTTGGGTAACATTTTCAGGTTCGGTGCAACCATTTTGAATGTTTTAATCTGACGACCGGTGGTCTGAGGACTTGGGAGTCACAGGTTGTGATTTCTTCTTTTGAGATTTGGGTAATATTTTGGGTTCAGTTTATTGTTTTGATCTAAGGGTCAGGTTGGCCTAAGAATCCGGGGTTGCAGGTTGTGACCTCAGGCAATATATCGGATACCATAACCTTTGGCCGGGTGACGGGTTACGATTCAGTTAGAGCTGTAGTCTGTCTGCCATTGTATGTCATGAGGGGTAACACGTAAGTTACTTGCGACTCATGAGTACACGTTTTTAAAAGAGAGTTTCAAGTGGTTTCTTTCTTTTATTGTCCGAGGAGGGACTTGATTTTCATATTATGGTGTGAGTCGAAATAATATGATTTTATCACTTAGTGATGTATGTTACCTTTAAGAGGTAAGGATGTCTAGTTTTGAAAACGAGTCATTTTGTAAGATCGTTTATTTGGAGTTGAAGGGTGATTTCTTGGCTTTTGCGTGAGTTGTTTGATTTCTTCTTTATTTTCCCTTTTTTCATTTCTATTGATTGATTTTAATGTAATTTCCTGAACTAAACTATATGCAGAGATTACTATGATTTCTTTCGTTTGATTTTAATGTAATCTCCTGAACTAAACTATATGCAAAGATTACTATGACTTCTATTGTTTGATTTTAATGTAGGGTTTTTGTCCATTTACCCCATTTCTAGGGATTTTTTTCCCACTTACCCCATTAAGTTTTTTGTAATTCCCTCTTACCCAAAACACTCTAAGGAGATCTTCCCTAATACTCCATTAAGGTTTTTTTTTTTTTTTTTATAAATTTTTTTAATACCATTTTACCTTCACCCCTTTATTACTGAGAGAGAAGAGAGAGAGAGAGAGAGAGAGAGAGAGAGAGAGAGAGAGAGAGAGAGAGAGAGAGAGAGAGAGAGAGAGAGAGAGAGAGAGAGAGAGAGAGAGAGAGAGAGAGAGAGAAACGATAGGAGACTTCGCCGAAGCCGGTCATCGGCAGCCAGATTCTGGTCACCGGCCGCCGCCCACCGGATTTTTCTGAAAACCTTGCCGGAAATCCTCAAAGAAGTCGTCGGAGATTTCATAGGTCGCTGGAAAGGTTTATTGCCCCAATAGACATCTATTGCCCCCTAATAGACGTCTATTGCCCTCCAATAAAACTTTCGGTAGCCGGAATGGGAACTAATCTTCCTAAAATTAGACAAATAAAACTTTGATTAAAGAAAAAAACGAAGAGATTATATCAATTTAAAAACGTCTATTGCCCCCCAATAGACATTCAAATTTTTTTTTTCTTTCCTTCTGTCCTGTTACTTAAAAAAAAAAAAAAAAAAGATTTGGGCACCCAATTCAAGTCCTCTTCTCCCTTCTTTTAGTAAATGCCCAACAGTGAAACAAACCCTTCTCACAGGCTACACGTCATCTTCCTCGCAGTACCACCACCTGGAAAGCTACACAGCTACATACTGCTATTCGTTCCTATGTGGATTCTGGACGTAGCTTTTAATTCCTCGGGCTCCATCTTTTACCATGCTCATCATCTCTAGCTGGCTATGTACTTCGTTATCGATACGCTCGGATCTCTAAGACTCTCATCTCTTTTGTGCTTATTTACGTTTGCAGACCCAGGACTGAAAGTGTCTTCAGCAGCGTCTTGGTCCTCGTGAAGAGGCTCTCCCCTGTGGCAGCATCCCGGCGCCGAGACGGTTGCTCTGATGGCGGATCTGTGAGTGAGAGAGAGAGAGAGTTTCAGTCCGGCCTTGACCCGACCGGAATTTCGGTTACCAGTGAAGACAAGAAGGAGGACCACCGGCGTCTGGTTCTTCTCCTCAGCGGCGATCTACTTCTGATCTGAGTTTCCCGGTACGACGACGGAACGGAGCCTGAACTTTAGCCGGTTTCTAAGAATTTTTGGTGACCGGCAACAACAATCATCGTCGGGCACCGAGGCTCTGGGCTGGGAGCGTGAGGGAGGGAGGGAGGGAGAGAGAGAGAGAGAGAGAGAGAGAGAGGAGCATGGCATCGATGTCTTTTTCCAATTAGGCTGAGGGCAAAAATGTCAATTTAGTTTAAATCGGGTAAAGGGGAATAAAAATCTGTTGCTGGGGTAAGTGAGATAATTTTGTCTAATTTTGGTGCTTTGGGTGAAGGATCCTTTAATGTAATCTCCTTAACTAAACTATATGCAGGAATTACTATGGTTTTAATTTGGATTGTGTGCTTTTTGGTCATAATCTTCTGAACTAATTTTCTATGCAGGAATTACTGGTTCCGCCACTGAACTAATTTCTGAATCCGCCACTGTTATATACTTTTACGCTGTTATATGTACCCTACAATTTTCTTCACTTATTATTATTAGCCAAAAACAATGTTTAACTCATGTCAATGAAATAGAACACTACAGTCTCATAAAACCAAACAACTGATCGATGTTATTAGGAAAAAAGATCAAGCAAATTAATAATCATATACCAATATATTTGAAATTGATAACACCATACTCTCATCCCCAAAAACTAAAAATATGTCCTATCGCCTGCACTCTGCAGGTTAGCTTTACGTTTCCCCTTTTGTATCATTGCTCCTGTTGTGCGTGCGACACGTTGTTATTACTTTTGCTTGTTGACTCTGTACCTGTCCTCTGTACCTTCTTCTTCCTCTTTCTTTGTTTGTTTGCTTATTGCAGAACTGCTGCTACAGCACGTAGCCTCTGTTACGTTGTGTAATGTAGTGAAAAAAAAAATGCATGGTCTATCATCATGTGCTTCTAGCAGAAGCAGAAGCAGAAGCAGAAGCAGGTGACTGTGTAATATCAGCCACCATATTCAAAGCAATGCAGGGCTGATCCACAGGTACCTACATTTAAAAAAATATGAGAGCAGCCTTTGGTCAGTAAGACTCAGAATCTGTCTTCCAAAAACGAGTGGTCTGCTCATCACTTCTGACTTTTCTGATTGCCCTTTCCCTCTATGGCTCTCTCTGAGTATATATCGTACGAAACTGTCACTATTAAATAATGAACTATATGGTACTCAATAATTGTCACCGTCATGCTTTGCAAAGCAATACATTTACGTAGTTTTTTTTGGTCAATGCAAAAATCATATGGATTTATCCTATTTCACACGAACTTAAAATTCAAGAATAAAGTTAAAAATTCGGCAATGTGCTAATGTATTCGTAAAAAATAGTTACGTACAAAATAATGTGTGTATGCAAGACAGTTTCGTTAAAATTCTAATAAAGTAAAGTATAATTTTTTTTTTTATAAATGAAATAGTGTTAACATACAAAACAACGCGGATATATAGGATAGTCTCGTTAAAATCTTCACTAGGTAAAATCTAATTTTTTTTCTTTATGAATAAATGAAATACTAACATACAAAACAATGTGAGGATACAAGACAGTCTCGTTAAAATCTGACTAGGTAAAATCCTTTTTTTTTTTTTTTTTTCCTCAAATGAATGAAAAGATACTAAAAGAACCAACTTACATGAAAGAATTAAGTCAATTTACCATAATTATCTGCTTCAATTGAATCGGCCAACCATAGCATGAATTAGAATAATTAATATATGTTCATTGACCCCAAAAAGGGGAACACTAATATGTTTAGTACACATGGCCAACTCAAATGCTACACTCAAAATTTGCAAAAATTTGAACAAACAAAGGATCCTGAAGTAACATGATGATGAAGGTGACATCTTAACCATGGCCAATGCTTCATTATGCCAAATAATATTATATTGAAAAATTCTACTATGAACCATGATGCAGGTGGATCATAGACAAATTGGAAACCGTGCGTGACTGACATGGGTTGAATTTGAATTTGGTGCAGGTAAACCTCGGTCCACAGAAGACTTTTCGTATTATATTACCACTTTTGTTGATATATTTTTTATTCATCATCATAGGTCTATAACTATATTATCTTTTTACCTAAAAAGAAAAAATAAGTGACATTAGGTTTCATCATTTTCCCACATTTGGGCAAGTGTGAGTCTGACGTGGTTTTCATGGTCATAAAAGGTCAGATGTGACGAGAGATGATAATTGACAAGACATCTATAGTAAATTCAGATATAGAGGGGGTAAAAACATTTACTGTTATGAGTAGGTGAGTAAATTATAACTTACAAAGTGTCCTGCTCCAAGAATCCAATAGAAGTGAAGGTTTTTGTACGACCTGGTGAATCCTCTTGTACTTTTATCACTTCCACAGTAGAGAGGGGTTCTATTCTTGTTCAGAAATTGTTGGAGTCCATCCCACCTAAAAAGAAAAAAAATGAAAAAAAATTCGCAGTAATGAATATTTCTCGAAAATGGTGGACAGAGGGTTTTTACTTGAGCTTTTCAATCCATGCTTCTGTCCCCTTAGTTGCGCATATAAGATCAACCTACATTATTCACCGACCACATTATGTCATTAGCTAAAATCGAGTAGATGTTGTAAATATGGTTAGTGTTTAATCATTGTTAGGGTCGATTAGTGACTCATGAGCACTTATGTATAACGTGACGTTATTACCTAGCATGCACATTTTATTGGTTCGCTTTTAGATTTAATCATGAAACCCGAGTAAAGAAGATTTTAGGAGTCTTACTTGCCCATTGTATATTGTGACGTTGACCCCTTTGGCAAGGAGTTGATCAACCTGTTCAAGTCCAAAAGAGATAAATATGAGTGGAGTAATTATCAACCTGAAGACTTGCAAAAAGCCAAAAATAAAAGAAATAAATAAATAAAAAATTGACTCCAAAATAAGATTCTACTCTAAGACAAATGAGAAGTGCCGTAGAGTGGATGACAAGAAGAGGTAAACCTATATGATGAAGAAAAAACCATGCTGAAAGACAAATGTAGTAATAAGGACAGGTTTGATTGGGTTGTTACGTTGAAGAATACATATATAGAAGAAGAATCATTGATAGATCAAAAGGAACGTTCATTTCCAAACTTTGATTTCTCAATTGGATGATAAATACGATGAGAAGAAATTCAGAATCTTCTTGAATTTCAGTGCAATCAAATAAATAATAAAAAAGCTAGAGACTTGACCCACACAGAGTGGTGTAATTATTTTATTTCACATTTGAAGAGTTGTGTTTCATTTTACAAATTCATATTGGTGAGCAAGTCAGTATTTTTATATTTATGTATTATACTCTATTTTCTGTTATTAAATTAGATCCCAGACATGTGATCGCAAACTCCTAACTCACTTGGTGTTAGATTACCACCCTAAATCTTAGAGATGCAATAAAATTAGATGAAATTTTCTAGAATGCACAATAATTTTTGTTTGAGGTACCATATTAATCATATTATTACCTCATTAATTCTGGGTCTCATGAAGTCTCCGGTCATAGCTTCGAACACATTGCCGGACTGCATTCCCCAACTGCAGAAAAAAAAACTTTTAATGAGTAAATTTCAAATATGAAGTGAGATATTTTCTAGAGTGCAAATGGTAATACATATACACTCACGTCACATTGTTTGGGATAATCTTAAGCTTCCTTTTAATGACACCATTCAACAAAGTGTCAAGATCTCCATTACCACCTGGTGCTAATGAAGACTGCCTCAAGGAATTTAGATATCTTGTATATCTCTTAAGTGCAAAATTTTTTTGTGATAGTTCAGTGGTTGTCACAGACACCGACACTGGGTCCATTCCTGAATCCAATAGGAAATTATAGAAATCCTGGAAATTAAGATCACAATATATGAGTTATAATACTTGAAAATCAGTCATGAAAAAAAAATGATGAGCTACATGTAACCTGAAGGTTACAATATGCACGTGTTGAGAAAGAAAAATCATGTAACGTTTAGACCCATAAATCTCTCGATAAAAGATATTAAAAAAAAAAAATAATTACCACGTTGTTACTCCCGGCGCTAATGAGGTTCTCAAGGTGACTCCATGAATTGGTTGCATCTTCTAATTTCCCATCCTTAATCTGCTGCTTGATCAGCTGAGCCACACTGTTAACCAAAATGGGATTTATTAGAAATATCAAATCTGACCACTTCCCAAATCCATCATTTTCTAATACCAGACCAAATCAATTAATCAATGGACCTGTTTGATTTCTCCAAGCCATCATCATCAATCCTTGAAACGTCTTTGAGAAGAGGACCCCATGAAAGCTACATTGTGCACATATAAAAACCAAACTGTAAATATCACTTGGAAATCGAGTATAAATCTGTAAAAATCCAGTAAATTAATGAATTATTGGGTCAAACTAGTTGAATTTGGCAAAAGTACCACAAAATCTTCCGGGGAGATCCAACTGTCTCCCAATGCAACACCTAAAATACAGAAGGCAATGTCAAAAATCCGGTTTCATCATTTTAAGGATCTCGGTTTTCTCTAATTAGACCAAAAAAATAATTAGTTACTATTTACCTCCAAGTCTAAGCTTTAGTGTTCCTTCTTCAATGGCTTTTATAGCTGAAAGTCCAAGAGTCGCTGCAAATTTGCCTCCATAAGACTCTGCCACAATGAACAGAGGACTCTTCTGGAGGCTCTCATTTCTGTTGAATAGCTCTTTCAGTAATGTTGTCAAATCAGTGGCTGCCTCCACATCATTTTTCACAAACAGAGCGTTGTCCTCCACAAAACTGAATCCGGTTCCAACTGGGTTATCCTAAATTATGCCAAAAAACCAAAATTAATATATGAAAGATTCCAATGATCTCAAGAGTTGGTCTGTTTTGATGACTTACCACAAATAAAAGATCTGCCTTTTGCAACCACGTTGAATTCCTTGGCTTCAAATTGGTGTCCAATGGCCCAACCTCTTCAAAGTTCCCAATCCCAACTCCTGAAGCTCCCTATTTGTTTATGGAAACAGAATGAATTAGTGAAGAAAAAATGAAAAAAATTTCTGGGTTCTATTGAGTATGAATAACTTTCCTTTCTGGGTTTTCCACATTCACTCATTCCATATTATTATTGGTGAAGTACTTACAGGTCCACCTTGGAGCCAGAGAATAATTGGCCATGGCTTTGAGGGATCCTCAACTCTGTTAGGACTTCTATAAAGCCACCAGAACATGTGTGCTTCTGTGAAAAACAATCATAACAGAGCAAACAGTCATGAACACCAAATTCACTTGACATTTCTGAGGCAATACGAAAAGACACAGAAAGATGCGATAGAATGAATTGCTTACTGGGTCGGACTTCAACATAGCCCCAGTCCTCTGATCCATCTTGGGTTCTAGCAGCAGTTGCTGTTGGCACCAAAAGGAGAACAGAAACAAGAACAAGTATAGGGACCTTTTCCATTGGGAGATAAAGCAATAGGAGAAAGAGCTTTCAGGCTTTTACTAGTTGTGAAATCAAAATACAGTAAAAGGAGAATTATATATGCAGAGAAGAATTGTGGGATTGAAGGAAGAGTACTAGAGTAGAGTACTAGTTTGAATTTGTCTCTGTCTGTAACAGAAATAACGGAAGGAGGAAAACAATTAGTTGTAAAAGCTGACTCGTGTGTTGTTGATATCAAATCATTGTTACTTGGGAAATTCATAATTGATTTGATTTGAATGTGGAGAGCAGTGAAGTCAAATAAAAGTTTCATTTGAAAGTATTTTTTCATTATTTTTTCTTTTTCTCCATTTATATTCAATTGGATCATAAAGAGTGTTTCTATTGGGACCTCCAAATTTGCTCACTTGACCTCACTCTATTTTGAATTATTAAATGACATATATAACCTACTATAAAATGACTACTAAGGACAATAATTATACCAAAGAAATATTATATTAATTTTCTCTAGATTTTCCAATTCAATAACATTAGATTGTATTCTTTATTATTTTCCTTATCTATTTTCATTTTCCAATTTCACTACATACTCATTAAAGTATTCATATATATTTAAGGGTTCTTGACCAAAAGCACCAAAATGAGGCAAGTTATCCCACTTACCCCCCCTAGCAAGAGATTTTTATTTCCACTTACCCAATTTAAAGCGAAATGACAATTTTGCCCTTCGTATAATTAAGAAATTGCATCCATGCCACTCTACTCTCTCTCTCTCTCTCTCTCTCTCTCTCTCTCTCTCTCTCTCTCTCTCTCTCTCCCCCCACTCTCTCCACGCTGTTGGCCGACTCTCTCTCTCTCCCCGATCTGCAATCTCCACGCCTGAAGACGACGAAGAAACTCCGGTCGGAGCTACCTCTCTGGAGTCGAACTGCATCGAGAATACAGAACTCAAACGCCGGTCGAAGCTACCTCGCCGGAGTCCTCGACGCCGTCCGATTGATCGCCGATCCCGAGGGCCTTCTCCGCCTTTGGAAGCAGCCACGAACATCTCAGCCGGGGCTCACTCTCTCTTTCTCTCTGAGTTCGACGACGACGTCGGTGGCGTGCTCCAGGTTCCCTGCGACGTGATCTCTCTCTCCCCTCGTCTCCGACTTCAAACTTGGTGACAGATTTCAATCCAGAAAGGATTGGCGAAGGTGAGGACCATGGAGTTGGGGCCGGGGTCGTTGTTGGTGGCGCCGGAGACGAGTTCGCCGGTAGAAATGCGCCGGCGTTGTTGTTGCTTCTTGGGTGCCCTTTTTTTTTTTTTTTTTTTTTTTTTTTTTTTTTTTTTTAAAGTAATGGGGCTAAAGGAAAGGGGAAAAAAAATTTGAATGTCTATTGGGGGGCAATAGACGTCTATTGCCCTCCAATAGACGTTTTGAATTGATACAATCTCTTCATTTTTTTTCTTTAATCAAAGTTTTATTTGTCTAATTTTAGGAAGATTAATTCTCATTTCGGTAATTGAAACGTCTATTGGGGGGCACTAGACGTCTATTAGGGAGCAATAGACTATTGGGGCAATAGAGGTCCCTCTATTAGGGGGTAATAATAGAGGGGCAATAGATGTCTATTGGGGGCAAAAAAACTTTTCCGGTGAGATTTTCAGCAAATTCCGGTGGGCGGCGGCCGGTGACCGGAATCCGACGGCCGGTGACCGAGCTCCGGTGAAGTCTCCTATGGTTTCTCTCTCTTCCATTTTCTCTCTCTCTCTCTCTAAGTTTCAAAGGGGTGAGGGTAAAATGGTATTAAAAAAATTAAAAAAACAAAAAAAAAAATCTTAATGGGATATTAGGGAAGACCTCCTTAGAGTGTTTTGGGTAAGAGGGAATTAAAAAAACTGTAAGTGGGAAAAAAATCTCTAAAAATGGGGTAAATGGACAAAAACCCTATATATTTAATAAGAATTAAAACTATGAGTAAGATCATGTGACATAAAAATGTATGATATAAGTTTTTTTTTTTTTTTGAAAAATGAAAAGTTCATTGAATTAGCGATAGAAATCGCTCATGAGGGCATCCCAATAGGGAGCATACAAAGGCCATATCCGACATAACCCTAGAGCTAAGAAAGGACAAATCAGAAGGTGTACTACACCAACAAGTTGTCCTTGTACAATAAAACAAGGCTCTGAAACACTAACAAAGAAACTAGCAAAAACTGAAGGTAAATCCTCAGCCTTCTCAAGATAATTACCAACAATAGCATTGTCCCGACCTTGAGATTTGTAGACCATACCATCAGAATCTGCAATCAGGGTGTGCAAGAAATCGGCGAACCAATCAAAAATAAACTCGTCCCAGAATAAAACACACTGTTCGCCAAGGCACTCAATTGTGGTACTCACAGCATGATTGTACTGAGACTCTTTGTAAAATGTAGAAATAATCAATCTACCTGAAATTAAAAGCAGCACACCCAAAATAGAGATAATAGCAAACTTGAGCAAAATTACAATCAAGATATCTCCTGGGTCCCAAATCCAACCCCCTGGAGAACCCAAACCCAACAAAAAGAGCTGGATTTGGGTCCGAAAGCATCCCAAAAAACTGGTCAGATTAGATCTAGACACCCAACCACCGTTGGGCACCCAAGAAATACATCGCCCGACCTTCAGTGCCTCCAGCTTCGACAGCAACAGAGTTGTCTTGTCATTGCCAACCCAACGAGGCCAACACCCGATCAGCCACCAAACCAGTAGCCAATCGCCGCCTGACACCACCACAATCGACACCAACAGTAGCAGCCTCGCCCTAAAACCTCCATCAAAGATCAGCCTATTCCGACGAGAGAGATGACAGCCCCGAAGCCGTCCACGACGAGGTCGAGGCACGAATCGGAGGAGCCTATTCAACGACGCCAACCAAATTGAAATCCACCAATCCTCGTATCGAGGATGAAGGACAAGAGCAAAAACAAATCCACAGATGGAAATCACTGAATGAACACAAAAAGTGTTCCTAGGCGCGGTCGATTGGAAGGCCGCTGGGTTTGGCTGCTTGGAAGCGTCGTTGGAAAGGAGGGATGCGTCGTCACTGCCGGGAGGGAAACGAGCATCGTTAGTGTGTAGATGGATGCGTGAGAAGTTGCCGCCGGGATGGAGGCTAGGGTTTGGTCGCTCATGAAAGAGCCTTGTCATGTTTTGGTTCATATATTATTCTTTTTTATATGATATACGTATTGAACTCATATTGGTGAGAGAAAACAAAATAAATCATGTTTCTAAACAAAGCAAGGCCCTAATCCAATGGGGCAAAACTCCTCTAAAATATAGACCCTGAAAAAAAAAGAAAAGAAAAAACTTCTAGTGTTTAGAGTTAAAGAGTACCTCTTATTGTAATCTTTCCTTTACTTTTGAAAGAAGTAAAAAGAATAAATAAATTTGTACCGATGAATGATAAAAAGTTTGTAAGACATAAGATTTGATTATATGCCCCTCATATAATTGAATTTCTGAAGGTCGGACGACGCTTAGATAGCAAAATAAAGTTCAGTATGGTAGTCAATGCCAACTCCTTTACTAGGCGTCAGATCAACAGTAAAAAGGGCAAAAAAAGAAGTAGACAAAGGGGATATCCCAGTCATCTATAAATTGTGACAATCTCCTAAACCAAATGGAAGGAGATTGTCATAGTTTATGATGTTTGGTTCTGCTTCAAAGTAGCTTGCTTAGTGAAAGTTCATCTATAAGGTTTTTATATGTGTCTACATTTTCGCACCACAAATATCTATTTGGGCGGGGTGTAGTATTTAATTGTTCATTTATAGCGAAGGGTTTTTGCTTATGTGAGCTTGTTGATCTGAGAAATATTTACTATATGTAATAAGTTGGCAGTGAACAATAATATTATGGGAAGGATGTGGCTATTGCCACCCTACTAACTATTTTGTTCATCCTACATTCTCTTCTTACCCTACAATTTTTTTTTTAAATTTCATGTTTATTTTGTTCACCCATTTGCAGTACCCAAAATGCTCTTTTCCAATATAGGATTTAGCTCGAAATCTTTTTCTATTTGGCTTCCTCAGTGTCTCTCTCAGTTGTTTTTGGCTTTCTCCTCGTCTTTATCAGTCAATCTCATGAATCTTAGTCAAACCGAGTTCAATGATGAATGAAAAAATTAAGAATGAAGTTTAAGTACGTATTCTGTAGGGGTAATAAGAAAAATTAATTGTAATTTTTAATGGTCTTAGTCAATCAATCTCACCCGGTTTAACGATGAATGAAAAGATTAAAAATGAAGTTTAAGTACGTATTCTGTAGGGGTAATAAGAAAAATTAATTGTAATTTTAAGCACGTATTCTGCAAGGACAATAAGAAAAATGAATTGTACTTTTTAATCTAATATTGTCCTTTATTGTAATTTCATATTAAGATATTTTTTTTCAAAAAATAAATATTAAGATATTTGAGTATTTTAATGAATCAGAAACTTGTAGGGTGAATAAAATAGTTATTAGGGTGGCAATAGCCACACAATATTACATTCCTTTTTCTTGCATATGCCTTGTTACTATCGTTTTCAATTTACAAACAAAACAACAACAACAACAAAAAACCAAAAAATTAAGCAATTAATTGAAAAACTTTTTATTTTTAATATTTTTCTTCTTTTTTCAAGTCTATTAAGGAGTTGGTGTGATTAGCATTTTTGGTGAGGTTTGGTTTTAAGCCTTTACCCTTTTGCTTTAACTGTTAATGTGCATGGAATTTGCTGTGTGATGCATATGTTACACAATGTAAGCATGAGCAAAAGGGGACTCGAAAATGTTAGTACACATGCGTTTTGGTCATCACAAAGTTCCATTAAATTAACCACATTAGTATCGATGTTTCACAAGGTTTTGTCAAATTTTGTAGACTCTTATGCTTCTGTAATTTTGTGCATACTTTTCAAGGTAGACTATTTTATAAAGCAAAATCACAGATAATGACATTTTGCCAACATTGCTTGTAATGAGCTATTTTGGCATGACACGAACTATGACTTGCCATTTTGATTCCTTAAGGAAACCCCAAAAGTGCCAGCCGTCCCATGAGTACACGAAAGTGACCAAATTGCTTAGTTACGGCTGTTGTCGTAGCCAGTAAGGTTCTATAAGAGTATGTGAGAAAGAAGTTATGAGGAAGTATTCAATGCACCGACGTGCACTTGCATTAATAGAAATGGACGGTTAGATAATATTAAGTACATTTTAAGTGAGAAGTAATTCCCTAACAGAGAATCTGTGTGAGGAGAAATTCCCTCAAGGCGAATATGAGTAAGGAGTAATCCCCTCAAGGGGAATTTAGGAGAGGAGAAATCCCCTCAAGGCGAATCTGGGTGAGGAATAATCCTTTCGAGGGGAATCCGGATGAGGAGAAGTTGTAAAAGCTTATATATTGCTACTGCAACATGAAGTTGCGGCTGTGCGACAGAAATACAATAAATAATGTGATCAATGAAAACAACTATATTGATCTACTTCATGTTGCAAGTGAACTGCTTAATAATGGCATTGATCCACTTCATTGGATTATGCTTGCACACCTCGATGATGAAGTTGGCAACCCTCATCCACAAGTGGTAGAAACTGCAACTAATGATGAAATCAATGTAGAGAGGATTTTATCTGAAGAAGTTGTTAAAAACCCTGGAGATAATTCATATAGTGATGATACGTGGAGTGGTACAACAACTCCGGATAGTTCTGATGATGATGAAGATGGTGGAAGTGGAAAAGGTGGTGGAGGTGAATGATATGAATATGAACAATCTTCTATTGATGGAGGAGTAAACTAATTTACTTGTGAAAGTAATTCTGACCATGCCACCTAAGATGAAGACCATGGAGCTAGAATAGCTGATCATGGTGCTCAAGAGAAAATTGTTTATGGGAGAAGGACTAGAGGTGCAACTGATGGTCAAAGTACCCCATCTGATGCTGCTTCAGTTGCCTTAAGTTTTGATTATATCAATTTAGGCACAGAGCGCAGTGAGACCTCAAATGAATCCCATGAAGGCAACAATCAATTTAGCTATAACATTTATGAATATAAGTAATATGGAGAAATACATGACCAGTCATCCAGTTGGATTCATCTTTACTATCCCCTTATAAAGCAAACAATCGGCAGCTCTAAAGAGATCTATGACTATCATGTTCATCACTACAATTTGTACTATATGGGTCATATGTCATGATCTGATTATTATACTTTTGTAGACCAGCGAGCATCTTTTCAACCACCTACAGTCTCTTTTTTGATATATATAGATGAAGTTGACATTATATCTATTTATATGTAAATCCAATAAACTGAATATTTCAAAAAAAATTTCTTTCTCAAAATATGTTCGATATATTCCCCATATCTCTTTTCTTCAAAGTTCCAATAGATATGTATAAACCGATATTTTAATCCTTGCTTAAAATGATGGGAAAAAAAATCCCTTAAAGAGAAGGGCCTTATTATATAAGACGGGTGGGGCTCTAATGAGGATCATTTTTTTTTGTTGATAAAAAAAATGAGGACCATTAAAATGAGAACTTTATAAGGATTTTCTAATCAATGGTTTTGAGACCTACTTTTTTTTTTTTTTTTTATCACGTTTCAGCAAATCAATCGTTAGATGTTTAAATATTCATGAGTAGATCATTTCTGCAAATTTTCAACAAAATTAAAAATCTTTAAGGCATTCAGAATCGTGATTTATCATTTATGAACATGAAAAGTTCAGATTTGATAGATTTGGTTGTTCCATTGATTTGATTTAATTTGGTACCTTAATGATTAACATTTTGATTGAAATCTTTTAGAAGTGATCTACTTATGCATACCTAAGCATCTAAAGATTGATTTGCCAAAATGTAATCGAAAAATGAGTCTCACACATGTTGATTAGAAAATCTTAATGAAATCCTCATTATATAAGATCATCATTTCAAGGCAATTGTTCATTTATACAGATTCATACGTGGGTGTGAATTCATTTACAACAAAACATATTGCTGCTGTGACAAGTTATAAACATTGCAACAGCTAGTTTCCACTTAAAGGAAGATGGATTGTGAAAGGGAAACTTCCCTTATGCAACAACCACATAAATTTCGTTAGCTAGAGACCTAGAGTAGAAACACATGCAAGGACCTTTCAGACCATTACTTTAGGCAAATGGAACTATCATGGACATTCAACTATTCAAGTCGCTCTCTCAAAACGAATATGGAGGGAGAAGTAGTGTACAAAATTTTATTATCGTGACTTGGCAGGAACTTTTGCTCCCATTAGAGATTTGGAACATTTGAAGATTTTATCAATCAATAAATGGGGTAAACTGAGCTATTTTTAGCCAACTCAAATTCTTTACAAGTCTCATCTATCATTGCACAAGAAATATTCATTCTAGATATAGAAGGCTTATCTCAAAATATGCATCGAATAACACACCATAGAAGAAGATTCTAATCACGCTAATAATTGATAAATTCCCCAACAATATATGGATGGTTAATTAATAATTATGATTAATAATATATTTATTCAAAGACATATATATGGTCCTACCTGAACTAATTATGAGCTTAATTATTATGATATAGGAAAATGGTCTCTATCGTTAAGCTGGTGTACACCAGGGCCAGGGGACAGATAATATGAGCTTAACTAAACCATAATGACAAAGGGGGAGATTTGGCAGCAGATGTTGGTTAAGAATACATACATTTGAGTAGTCCAGAGACTGATTTTCAACATTTCATTCATACAATTCAAGACCATGAACCCACTCCCTTTTTTTATTTTTTTCCCTTCAACGAACCGTAATAAGTATAGGAAAGACCCAATAGTGGTCCAAATAATACAGATAGAAAAGAAAAGGAAACACGTCCAAACAAAACAACCGAAAGAAATACTCCATTGGCCCAAGCACACGTGGCCAGTGGCCACCCATGCAATCAGCAACTAATCAAGGAAGAGGACACTGTAACAGCGCCTTCACCGCCGCCGCCACCGATGTGGAAATTGCACCAAGTTATACAATCCGAGGACATTGAGAGATCTTGGGAGGCGCCAATGACTATTCTGATCAAAGAACACCCAATCATCTTTGGGCTATAAAAAATAGAACCTCACTCGAGGCTTTTTTATTAAAACCTCATATTTAAAGTCTACATAAAGTTTCTTATACACCTCTTTAAGAGTGTGTTTGGATGAGGGAAAAAATGATGAAATTTAATTAAAAATGAGGATTTTATAATTCCTAAAAGCTAATTTCCTCGTTTGGCATTATCAGATTGGAAATTTTAAATTTCTCTGTGAAAAAAAACGAAGGAATTCGTTATTTAAATTCCTCACTTCAATTTCCACCAAAATAGGTGTCATTTACGAATTCTTTTGCAGTATTCAATTTTTATTTCCAAAACAATACTTTTTTCTATTATATTTTTATTTGTTTTAAACTTTCTTAATTTTATTACACATTTCAAATCCTAAATAGATGCAACCAAATAATATAAATTGCAATTAACGGAATTTTAGATTGATGGAGTTAAAGATTCCATCATTTATAAATTCCTACGGATTTTATAATTTTCTCATCCAAACACACCGTAAATCTCAACTGATTCGTGTGAATCCCTACACGTAAATGCATGCATACATATAATAGCATTTTAATTTTTTGTATGATCGAGTGCATGTCATGATAACAAACATGTTACGATCTTCATACATTATACTACGTAGGGTCTCGTCTCCTTTTATTTTCTTAATTTGCATCAAAACTTTTACGAAATAGGAAAACAAAGTAAATAGCTCTAATATACAACTTTGGTCACTCAACTATAACTCAATCGACACTTTTGTCACTTTTTTTTTTTTTTTTTAAAACAAATCACTTTAGTCACTCAAGTTTAAATTTATTTTTCGACTCTCTTTATTTTTCACTTCAAGAGATGACGTGATGTAATAAAATGAACTAATATAACGTATATTTACTATATATTATTTTAAAGCGTGTATAAAACAACATGACTTCATTGACATATCACATATTGAACTATCTTCATTGGCTGCTCATCCTTGGGCAAACTTGGCTTATGGGCATGCAAGTGGCTTTATAGAAAACTAATGTAGCGTTTGGTAATATTTTCATGTAGATAAAAAATGAAAATGGGGTCAGAATGCATTTGGCGACCTATTTCTTAAAAATTGAAAAATAAAAGTAGAAAATGTTTTCAATTTTTATTTTGAGAAACTGAAAACTGTTTTAGGGAATCAAAAATTGGGAGAGAATGAGTTGTACTTTCATTAATAATAGGGGTCTCTTTATATAGAGGATTACAAGCAAAGAATCTGTGTCTTACAAGGTAACAAAATCATACAATGATTGAAATATCTCTGTAGATATTGGTAAGACTAACCCTATTACAACTCAGACAAGTAATCAGAGTTTGGGCTAGACACACAAACTAGGTGTCCTTAAACACTCCTCATTGTATCGTCCAAACGTGGTGCTTCTCTCGTTGCCTCATCAAAAACCTTCCTGAGTATCAAAAACTCGGTGGGACAAAAATAACCTTGTTCGAAGGAGAAAAAGAGTACAACACATCCTTCAAGTTTCGAGACCATACATGTAGATATCTCCCCCTAATGTCTGCATCTCCCCCTGATGACTACGATCGTGGGAGTTCGGATAATTTTCACAAACGATGCTACCAACATGTTTCTCAAAAGTGGATTTAGGCAATGACTTAATGGACAAGTTTACCATACTGTCCTCAGATCGAACCTAGTTCACTTTGATCTTGAGGAGAGTCTGTTGTTGTTGATGATGCTTGATGTTGTCGCCTTTGATGTAGCCTTACTTCATTTGTTCAAACCAAGCAGCATTATCCTCATAAATGCTCGGAGGCTCATCTGTGATAGACTTCAAACCATAATTGCTTCGAACATGCGTAATTATGGATCCAATCCACATACATTCACGAACTACTTCGTAAAGAGTAATAATCTCTGCATGGTTCTAAACTATAGCGACCAGGGTCTGCTTTATAGACCTCCAAGATATCCCGGTCTTACCCATGGTGAACACATAACCAGTTTGGGAGTGACCTTTGTGGGTTAGAAAGGTACCAAAAATCAGCAAAACCTTCCAAAACACAAATGTCATTTTAGGATGAGGATAGAGGACGCAAGCCAGTGTTAGCAGCGTTCCTGGTGTGTGATGGGTCCAAATCCATCATCTCTATGTAGGGATAGAACAAACCCATATCACCAGTCCAATGGCATCGCGTTGATACAGAACTATATCTAGCTAACAAGTTCACTGCAAATAAGATGTCCGGTCTTGTGCATTGAGCTAAGTACAATAATGATCCTATTATACTTAAGTAGGGCACTTCTACCTTTAGCACATCTTTGTCATCATCCTTCGAATGAAGAGGATCATTTTTAGGATTAAGACTATGGGTGATCATGGGCATGCTTGAAGGCTTGACCTTGTCAAAACGCTTAAGCATCCATCAACACGGTGCTCAAGTTCCAAACCGAGACAAAACCGTGTTCTCCCAAGATCCTTCATCTCAAACTCGGATTTCAAGTGTTCAGCGGTTTCCCTTAACTTTATATGGGCTTCCAATGAAGATCATATCACCAACATGAATTGCGATAGAATCCAGAACTTGTCTTAGAAACGCTAGGGCATTTACATATCCCTTCTCAATCAAGTAGTCACTTTAGTAAGCATTTCAACCTCATTGCAAATGCGCTCTGTAGTCTAGAGCCACTTGACTTAGGTAAATGAAGTTCACCAGTAACCTTCATGTATATTCCATATCTAGATCCCCATAGAGATATATGGTGATCACATTTGTAAGCTGCATGTTCAGTTATTCAGAAATTACCAAGTTGACAAGGTAGTGGAGTGCAATGACATCCATTACGAGAGAATATGTCTCCTCATAGTCGATTCCAGGGCGTTTTATGAGAAGCCTTGCTTCATAAGGTGAGATTACTATATCTTTTTCTCATCATGCTTTCTAACGAAGACCTATTAGTCAATAGGTTTTATGTTAGGAGATGTTGGCATCACTAGCTCAAAAAACCTTCCTCTTCGTAAGAGAATCTAACTTAACGTTGATCACATCTTTTCATTTAGGCCAATTTTCTATATGTTGGTATTCATTCATCAATGGAGCGTGGTTTGATATCATTAGACTCAACAAACTCATGCACAATGAAATGTGCAAATACATCATCAATCGTAATGGAGTTTCTATCTCACATCTCATGTGCACTAGTGTAATGTTCAGACATTGAGGCGTCCCCCCAACAATAACCATAATCTGGAACATTCTCATGAGATGGATTTTGAGTGTCGATGATCAAAGGATTGAGTTGTGCCAAAGTATCATTCGAACTCACGGGCCCCCCACTCATCCTAGCTGGGGCCATGGCCTGTGACGCCAGAGTACCATTCTCTATGGCATTGATGTCATACCTACCTACGTGTAGGGTGGCACTACGTCCTCTCATAGGGAAGTCCATCCTTGTAGGCATGTTTACAGCAAATATGTGTGATCTTGTCACTTTAGCGGGGATTGAGATGAGACATAGTAGGGACAGACCACGACAATTCCTGTCGTTCATGTTGAACATCCATGTTCTTATCTCTCCCTAACAATGAGAAGACTGTCTCCTCAAAGTGACAATTCGCAAGACATGCGGTAAAGAGATCACCTAGCCAGGGTATTAAGTGGCAGACGATTGTTAGAGTCTCATATCTAACGTATTTGCCTAGTCGTCTGTGAGGACCCATCATAGTGCGCTGTGGTGGTGCAATCGGTACATAAATAGCATACTGAAATGTGCATAAGTATGATATACTTGTACCCAGTCACTAGCTGTAACGCAGAGAGAGATTGAGTGGCGGTGGGTCGTAGACGAATTAGCATAGCTGCATGCGATATTGCATCACCCTAAGCAGATATAAGGAATTTGGTGCGCATTACCAATCCATTGTAGTCATTTCCTCGAGATCATTTAGGTTTGTCCATGGGAATATGATGTCCAACATCAGTCTCAGTGATATGCAATAATCATCAAAAGTCTTCGATGTAAACTCTCTAGCATTATCAAGTCGAATTGACTGAATGGGATGATCTGGGGAGTGAGCCCGTTGTCATATGATATGTGCTAGGAATGTAGTATAAGCAGCATGACAAGTGGACAATGACACAACACGTGACCAGTAAGTGGAAATGTTACGTGTCAACCAACATCATGAAATATTTAAACGTCCGCAAGTTGGTTGAATTAGTCCACAGAATCCCCTGAGATTTTATGTAAAAACAGAATGAATATTTCCGTATCATTTGCATAGGACGGTCTCGGTCCTAATTTCTCTAAGGAACAAGTTTTGCAGAACGAGTGAGGGGCCTTAGAAACAATCAATGAAGATTTTGGTTGGGCCTGAGCGTCTGTAAAGTTACTAGAAGCAAAGTGGTGATTGCAGCATCACCTGGGGAGCCATCACCATGATGGACGCCATCCATGGCTTCATGGATATGGACTATACTAGCCCTAGACTGGTGGTGGACGGCGGTGGGGCTAGAGACAGTGGTAGAGCTCACACTTAGTCCAGGAATCAACCTTTGATTCGTGCTTCGTTTCGCTCAAAAGAATGGATGTCTGTGTGAAGTTTTTAGTAGACAGATCATCATATCATGACTAGGATGACCTATCCTATCGTGATAAAGCCAATATGTGTCTAAAGCTAAGAGATCTTCTCTCATAACTTTATTGGATTTAATAGCTCGAATAGTGGTGACATAAAATTCAGTAGAGAGACACATAAGTTTCTCTAAGATGCACCTTTATTAGCAATTATTAGAGGTAATGCAAAAGAACTCTTTTCAGTTCTTTATATGTGTTTTCGCATGGAATCCGTTGGCTAGAATAGCTCAATAGGGTTTGATTTGCCCTAGAAGCGTAGAGAGTTTCTGTGACAGTAATCAAGATGTTATTTGGCAAGAGGAATTTGGGCAATTCCATGTCCTTGAACTAGTCTTGATGGCCCAGCCATCGTAGTCACAAAGTAATATGCTCAGAATTTTAATTGGAGTCATAATGAAAAGAACTCAAAATTTTATTTATAAGCCAAAGGTATATCATTGTTTCTTTGATAAAAAGAAAATCTAATCTGAATACTAACTAATGCAAAATAATGGTAGTCGTTTGACTTCTTTAAGTAACTCCAAAATAAATATGACCAGGTGAGTAGAGAGATGTCGGTGGAGCAAAGCTCACATAAGTACCACTTATCTCAAAACCTTCCTAGACATCATACTCACTTTGGATGAGCCTAGTTGAAGAAAAACTAAACCAATGGCATTTAGTACAAAATATATGACAATTGCCTATTACATCTCTTGGAAAATAAAGACTTTATTCAAAATCGGCAGTCTCTTGATCTTGGCCTGATTTGAAGTCTTGAACCCTTAGTTCGAGATCACCTTCTTGATCTTCTTGTTCCACATAGTGAGCTTCTCTTGCTTTACAATATTCTTTGTAGGCGGTGACCATACTCTCACGAGCTCTACAAATGTGTGCCCAGTGACCGGATGCTCCATATCGAGAACATACATCTCTGTGCTCAGACTCCCATGATTATGGCGCTTTGAAAGCATCATTAGGATGGCTCTTAGTGTTGATGGCGCCACCAACATGGCCAAAGGCGTTGCCTCCCTCTCTCTTTCCACGTTAACCTCTTCGGTTCTGTATCCCCCTATTTTGGTGGTTACCTTCACAAATAGAGCATTATATGGACCAGAACCTCCAGAAGTATCCATAGGATTAGGGTTTCGCTCTTGGCGCCCTCCCTTTGGAGCGCGACTATACGGGTCTCAAATCATAGTTCTTTACAAGGATGTTGTCATGCTTTTCAGCGACATTTATGGCTCCAATGAGCTTATGAAACCTTGTGATCCGTCCTGCAGTAACATCGATCCGATAGCTCTTAGCAACCATCAAAGAAGAGATGGGGAAGGTAGAGAGAATCCTCTCAATCAACATCGTATCTGTGATATCTTTTCCACAGAATTCCATTAAGGATTTGATGCAAAGTACTTCTGAGTTGTAATCAAGAACTGTCTTGAAATCACAGAAGCGGAGATTATGCCATCTCACTTCTAGGCCAGGAAGCAGGGAGTAACGGATGTTGCCAAAGCGTTCTTTGAGTGAAACCTACAGCCTAGCCTTCTAGGGTCTTCTTCATTCAGATACTCGTACTGGAGCGAATCATCCATATGTTGAGTCATTAGGATGACGGCTTTCTCCTTATTTGCCTCCAAGGCTGCTCTATTTTCTTCCAAAGCTTGAGCTTGCTCAATAGGTAGCACGTCCTGGCTAGGCTCAAGAATCATTTCCTTGAGATGCTGGCGGACATCACAAACCCACTTGTGATATCCAGAGCCAGTTGTTCCCAATGGAACAAAGTGCAGTTTGTTTAGGTTACTATCCTGAAAGAGAACAAGAAAAAGGGTTAGTTTTAGAGCAGAAAAAGCTACCACGAAAACAATAGAAATTTCTGAGCGTAGTCGCTCCCAAGAAATTAGGAATTTCTGAGCATAATCGCTCCCAAGAAATTCGATTCAAGAGGTATTGGATTAGATCGAAACAATTATGTGTATGTGGTCGATCATATATTCTTAACAAACTCTAAGTTTGGAGATCTCAACAAGGTCCAAGCTTGGAGATAGCACGAACCCCCATAGTTCAGCTTAGGTCTCCCCACAAAAGAAGAAGTGGAGGGTAGGAGAATGGAGGTTGAAAGTCCCCGAGAAAAGAAAAGAAAGTAAATTACTTGAAAGCGGGAACTTTTATAAAAATTTACCTCGAAATATGGTCACTGGAAAGTTGCCGGAAAAGTGGCTGGAAGTTGGCGGTGGCCGGTTGCTGGCTGGAACCTGATAATGAGGCTAACCTGCTGGGCGTGAGTGCGTGAGTGGGAAAGGTTGCTGGGAGGCCTACTGTGAGGGGCGTCGAGGGTGCTGCGAGGGCTGTGCGACGCTATACGGAGCTGCTGCGCAAGGGCGCTATCCTATCGAGGTGAAGCGAGGCTAGCGCTGGGCTGTGTGTACACCAGGGGGGTAGTAGGCAAGGCTAGCAGATGCTAGCGAGGCTAATTGAGGCTTGCAAGTGAGGCTCTAGGCGAGGCTAAGGCAGGGGCGTGTGCGGGACGAGGCTAGCAGGCGAGGGCTGTGGCAGAGCGAACCGAGGCTAATCGTTCGGTCCAGGGATTGGCAGAGCTTCCGGCGGCCAGTTTGGTGGCTTTCCAGTCGGTTCTTGTGGTTCTGCCGCCGGTTATGGAATCTTGGGATCAAGGCCTTTAAGGTTTGCGGTGGAGGCAGCTAGGGTTTAAAGGTTACGAATTTAGGGTTTCAGGGTTGGAGCTTCGTGCTGATAACGTGTTTTAGGAGATCAGAAATTAGGAGAGAATGAGTTGTACTTTCATTGATAATATGGGCCTCTTTATATAGAGGTTACAAACAAATAATTTGCGTCTTACCAGGTAACTAAATCATACAATGATTGAAATATCTCTGTAGATATCGGTAAGACTAACCCTATTACAACTCAGACAAGTAATCAGAGTTTGGGCCAGACACACAAACTGGGTGTCCTTAAACAAAAACAACACAATTTGACATTTTCACTTTTTTGTTCATCCAGTTTAGAAAATATGAAAAATATTATTTTGCACTAAACTATCCACCATTTTCAAATTTAGAAAATACAATCTAATTTTCTCATTTTTGTTTTAAAAAATCAGTTTTGAAAATTTATTTTTGAAAACATAACCGAACAGCTATATCGATATTTTTTCTCCTCTATATATCACGGAGCAACGCCACCTAACTCTATGCACCATCCCCACCCTCATTTAGCTTCCATCTGTCCAGTTCCAAATCCCCCATTCTAAGATCACCTAGATCTCTCCCTCAGTCTAATTGCTAGTGGATTTTCTTTGGGAGTGTATGACTGTTTGTGATGACAGTTGGTTCGATTTATTGAGTGACATGCAATCTAGATAGGTCTCTCACTCCAAGGATTATGAGCTTTTCTTGTGTTGTTGCACTCAAGATGGGTGGTTTTTTTGTGATTACTTGCATAATGATAACATACTGTTTGTACCTATTTTTGGTAAACCGGCCCGTAAATCAATTGGCCGATAGATAAGGAAAATATAGTGCTTTTCTTGTTGATACTCAATAAATTTCATATTTATGAGATTTTATTAGATATTAACTTTTGGAGAAGAAATTAGAAGGGAAGGAAATAACGGCAATAATTATTCTTTGATATAATTAATGTTGAGATGTTATTGAGTTTGAAGGCATTGAAGACAATATTGCAGAAATTAAAACAAATCAAATATAATGGCGCCGTAAGAAGGAAGTAGTAATAGTGCGGTTAAGGATTGAAGTAATATGGAGCATATCTTAATTTCGGTCATTAAGATCGAAATTCATTTAATTTAATTGTAATTTATTTCCTAAACCTTATGTATGTGACTGCATAAATACGACCCTCCTAGGTCATTGTAAAAGGTCCCCAACCAACAAAACTCAAGATCAATACATCAAATTCTCTACAATATCAATCTTTTCATTCTTTCTCTAGCCTACTTTAATTTTTATCGCTTTCTTTACCTTCCGCACTTTATCTTTCCTGCAATTTACTCTTCAGTCTCTTCAAATTTTATGCAATTTAATTAATTCGCATTTAGATTCTTATTCTTTCACTTTTCGCACTTTACTTTCTGCAACCTATATCAAAAATATCTTTTTAGAAGCAACATCGGTGAAGACGCCGAAAGTCCTTGCAACAAAGGCAAGAGAACCCAGCGGCCGAGACGGTTCCTTCCTCGGCCCACAGTCACTTGAAAGAAGTCAGATCAAGCGCAAATCTTATCAAAATCTCGCTTGGCCAATTGGCCGCGAGTTGGCACGCCTGCATATCAAGAAGGACAATTGGACCACAAGTCTCTCGGCCTCTAATTTTGGCCGAGACGATTTTGAGGCAAACATCTTTTGGCACGCCCGGTGGGATACTAATGTTTTAGGCGTATTCACAATGAGTTTCTCTGAGCCGAATTCAAACGGCTCAAGTTCAATATCTGGTGTCAATGGGAGGTACAGTTATGCTGCGTGCAAAAGTTTTGTTGATTTCAATAGCCACGCCGCATGGAATTTACAAACACCCAAAACGCAACCTCAATATTGTTGCATTTTTGACAAGGAGGTTGATTTTCCTCCAGATGGTGAGCCCAAATTTAATTTCGACATTGAGCCTATTTATGAGACATATGAAGATGACGGAATTCATAGCTTTGATCCACTCGGAGGGCTAATGCACCATCAAGAAGTTGATTATTTAAGTGAGGAGCTTGTACACTTTGACATGATTGTCGGAGATAAAACCGACCTAGAAAAATCAAAATCGGCCAAGTTTGAAATGAAAGCCGAAGTTGGTCATTTAAATACACTTGGTGAGCTTCAACGTTCAGCCTACTTAGTGGTTGAAGATCAAGAAGATATAAGTTATTCAAATTCAATGTTATAGTGCCTCCATTTACTTGAATCAAAGGCCACAAACAAAAGAAATTCCAAGTTTGCAGTAAAACATCGTTGGCCTCCTCCAAATTGGCTACGATAATTTTTACGTTCTGTTTTCTTGCCTTCGTTTCCAAAAAAAAAAAATAATACAAGCGATTTTTTACGGCCAAAAGAAAGTAAAGTGGCCGAGAGCTTTTATAAAAAGGAGAAGTTGGTGATGCATGGTTGTAAAAACAGTAAGCATGCTGCTGCAAAACTAGAGCCGATATTTAAAGGTGAATGGTGACCTTGATGCACTATACCACAAAGTTAATCAGACAACTGTCGAACGACTGTTGTCTGAATGAAAAACCTGCTGTTGTCTAGTAGCCTGATGTCTGATTGACCTCATTCAGACAACTGTCGATAAACAGTTGTCTGTTGCTCAGTCACACAACACGTATAAGCAAAAATTTGTTGTCTGAATTTACCCAAAATCTAATGCGTGTTGACTTAGACAATTGCTTTTTATTTTGGTGTTGTGTGAAATTATTTTAGGACAACTATTTTATAAATGTTGTGTTGTGTCTGATGAATCTCCAACAACAAAAATACGTGAAAGCTGTTGTCTGAAATGAACCTCAGACTACAGATACTTTTTTCCCCTGTTGTCTGAAATGTATTTAAGATAACAGATTGCGAGATGTAACTGTTGTCTGAAAGCATATGAGATAACAATGTGCCGGAAGCATCTGTTGTGTTGAATGAACCTCAGACTACACATACTTTTTCCCCCTGTTGTCTGAAATGTATTTAAGATAACAGTTTGCGAGATGTAACTGTTGTCTGAATGCATTTGAGATAACAATGTGCCAGAAGCATCTGTTGTGTTGAATGAACCTCAGACATCAGTGATAGTGTGGTCATGTCGTTGCAAGGAATTACACACAATATCTCCTTTAGTAAAACTGTTGTCTGAATGTTCCTCAGACAATAGGTATTATGTGTGTAAATTTATGTGTTGTCTGATGATACTGTACTACCATAGTTAATAGCCTTATATATGTTGTTTGAATTGAATAAGCACTACTGATTCTGGAAATAGGCAAATATGAAACACAAATTAGTTCAAATGTCATTTACTAGCACATTATTGTCATACATTGCCAAAACACACCGAAACTACAAATAGGGTGTACCCAATTGTATGAAGTATTTCTTACATATCAATTCAAAGTACTAGCTCTATTCATGTCCAACCAAAACATAACCACAAACTTTGAACTGAAATAACAAAATAGGTCTCCAAGAAGTACCAACACAAATCTTACATATATGTTTTAACCACAAACTTTGCCAACTCAGTTCTGACCACCCAGTACAACTAGTTGCAGCAAATCAATGTCACAATGCATAGTGTATCAAAGATAAGTATGATGGTCCTCGGTGTCATTGCCTGCATTTGTAGTAAAGAAACTTGGTCATGGAAAAACTGAGTAATTGAGTAATAAACTGAGTAGCAGAAGATGCTAATAACTCAACATGCATGCTATCACTCAATTAGTTGGCACTAGCATACATGCCCGCGCGTTGCTGTGGGATTTGGATCATTTATGGCTCTTTTGTGATCTCTAGCAAAGATACCCGCGCTTTGCTGCGGGATGTGAATCGCGACTATGAAATGTACTTGAGTTTCACCAACTTTGTCTCTGAACTGAAAGCTTCCCTTTGCTCCATAGTGCCTTTTCCTACTGCCTAAACTTAAGAATTGCATAAGCAAATGCATGATTGAAGAAGAAGAAGAAGAAATTAGAACAGAATCAGAATCAGAATCATGCAAGAGAAAGTTAGAATGTAATGATCCAAGAACGTGATTTCACAAAACTCTCAACCTAGGAGAAGACAATTATTCCAAACAAACAAATATCAAACCATTAAACAGGACATTTATGCTAAAATTTACTAAGCTTCTGAACCACAGTTAAAAAAAGACCCAATGAAAGTCTTGGCCACTAGTACTTTTGTATGGATTCCAGCACTGGGTACCTATGAAAACCCAATCAATACACCCAATTATATCAAGAAACACAATCGAAACCCAATGAAAAAATGGAGAACTGAACTAAATCTGAAAGAGAAGAAGAACTTACAAGGAAAGATAGCTCATGTATTAAGCTCATATATATATATATATATATATATATATATATATATATATATATATATATATATATATATATATATATCCTATTAACACAAGAGAAACCATTTAATACGAAAGATTACGCAGGGACAAAATCCTCCAAAGCTCGTGCAAAAGTGCACACACATATCACCTACACTCTCAATCGCATGTTGCTCCATTGGATCGCTTGGTATTGGTAGACCTTGTCCCTCTCAGCTGAATTTCCCTCATTCTTTTGGCCATTGCTACTGCTTGAGATGAAGGTCTTCGCGTAGAAGGTGTCATTATCTGGAAGCACAAAACCATATACAATCAGCTCTTTTCATTTATAATATTTAAATGCTGCGATAGCCTACAAAACATAAAACCAAATACAATCGAAGTTCATAACATTTAAGTGATGCGATAAGTAAATGGGAATTCAACCATTATGCATTATAAGTATTCATCAAAAACAGATCAATACACGTCAAAAGTGCATCAAAATTAATATATATATATATATATATATATATATATATATATATATATGCAAATTGCACGGTCCTGCTAGCTGCTCAGTTGAATACGTCGAAAAGGTTTTGCCTCGCAATTCCTCGAGGCGACGAATGATCACTATAGTGGATAGGAAGCCTCCGGCTATTACTATGATCAAGAAAGGAAAGCAATTTACAATCAGTACACGCCTGAGTTAAGAACCACACTGAAGGAAAAGTAAAACGAAACGAACAAACTAAAGCATAAACCCAAAGCAAAACAGAAAGCCAAACATGGATAGAGAGTAACGATAGTACTACTAGTTGGACTAAAGAGCAGCAACTATCTGTTAATCATAAGTTTTGAGACCATTCCCATGATTTTCACAAAGCAAAATTCAATTCAAAATGTCCTAGCTCCTTCAGATAATGCTTACAGCTATCTTATTACTTTACAAATCAGCAAGAAAATTGAAAATAGCCACAAATTAATACCAGCAAACAAGACATACTCCTCATATTCTATCTCCAATGCCACAATTGTTGAGAGTTGGAAAGCCCATGCTTATTTATTGAAATTGCAATTCAGCTAATGATCACAAATTTTCAATAAATGCACCGCCTGATGGTATGAGATATAAACACATTTGATCTTTGAGTAATAATTGCTGGAGAAAAAATTAAGCTAACAATTTTTACACCAATAACAATCTACATTAAGCTGCCAAATTCTCCTCTCTATGTTCATGAAGTGTCAATCATCACCTACCTAACACAAAACTACATTATCTCATTATCTTTCAATTACTTGTATTCCAAATTGTACATTGAATGTACGGTCTCTTCAATTCTCATGCCGTTGAAAACTTAACATTTGCATACAAACACATAGCAAGGAAAAGGCAATCGAATTGCATATTCAAGTATAATTGTGAAGAAAATTAGATCAAAACCCCAGAAATAACCTCAAATTGGGGATTCGTTTCTGGAAGCGAGTTGGCCTGTAGAAGACGCAATTGGGTTGAGAGAGGAAGAAGGAAGAGTCTCTCCTCTGTGGATTAACAAGTGCAGGTGGTTAGCAGATTCAGCTCCGCCATCGTCTAATCAGAAATTTCAAACGAAATAGTCTTCACTCATCGCATAATCAGAAAATTGAAAGAAAAGGACGCGCAGAATTACTTACCATCTTAAAATCTGTGTGAATCGTCTTCTCTCTGCCCTTCAATCTTTGCCTGAGTGGGTCTGCTATATCGGAGGTTGAAGTCACTGAATAATCAATTTGAATTTAGCCACTGAATAATCAAAATCTAATATGAAAAGCATGATTCTTGCAACAACAAAAAGAGACGGAGTTTGATCACCTTTGAGCCCCCTCAAGTCAAAAAGCTCAGCAGCTCCAGAAAGACCCCAGAAGAGTTGGAATTAGAGAGAACCCATCAAAGTTTCAGAGCAACAGTGGCGCGACAAGGTGAAGAAGAATAAAAAAGGTCTTGAATTGGAAGGGAGAGAAATAGAAAGGTGAAGTCTTTAAGAACAAAGATGAGTTATGAAACCCAGAAGATTTAAACCAAGAAGAACGAGGGTGAGTCTCGATCGACGGAGACAGCCCACTGAGAGTGTATCGAGTGTGAGTGAGAGCAAGAGTGAGTGAGATAGAGGCTGAGAGGCTCGACGAGGGTGAAAGGGTGAACGGGATTGAGGGTGAGGGGTATTGATGGTGAGTGAGAGCGAGGCTGAGTGAGAACGAGGCTGAGAGCGATTTGGGTGGGAGAATGACCTAATTTTTAGCTAAGGGAGGGAACACCATTTTGGTGAGTGAGAGAGGCTGAGAGCGGTTTGGGTGGGAGAATGACCTAATTTTTAGCTAAGGGAGGGAACACCATTTTGGTGAGTGAGAGAGGCTGAGAGCGGTTTGGGTGGGAGAATGACCTAATTTTTTAGCTAAGGGAGGGAACAAGATTTTGGTTTTGAGTGGGAAAAAAGATTTTGGTTTTGAGTGGGAAAAAATAAATGTAAATTAATTGTTCGTTTGTTTTTTTCATTATTCAGACAACACATGTCCTTGTTAGTGTTGTCTGAAATCTCTCAAATTTAACAAATGATGATGTGTTGGATGAGTGGAGGTGAAACGACTGGTTTAAAAAATCTGTCGTCTGATTAACTCAGACAACAGCAAAAACTCATGTGTTGTGTGATGACTGTCGTGTGATTAACTTATTCTAGTAGTGATGGCTTATTAATTGTGGAATGGAGACGTGTAGCCAATAAAGGTATGAATCTCATTTTAATTTTCAATTGCAAAAGTGCTATCATGCAGCAAGCATTTGTAAATTTGAAAGTTTTGGAGCTAAACATTTATAAGCATACCACCAAGAGGAGAAAGAATTGTTTGTCGGCAGCCGTCTTGTGATTCGGCAGCCGTAAAAGGCCATGGTTCTCTATGATTATGGCTGGAAAATATTTTTGATGTTAAGCCAAGAGTAATTTTCTTCTCTTGCCCAAGAGTTCACTCGACAACGAGGCCGACATTATTCACTAGTTCCTTAACCACTCGGCTCAAGCCGAGGCTCAAGGAACTGGGGGGGCTATGTTTGTACCTATTTTTGGTAAACCGGCCCATAAATCAATTGGCCGATAGATAAGGAAAATATAGTGCTTTTCTTGTTGATACTCGATAAATTTCATATTTATGAGATTTTATTAGATATTAACTTTTGGAGAAGAAATGAGAAGGGAAGGAAATAACGGCAATAATTATTCTTTGATATAATTAATGCTGAGATGTTATTGAGTTTGAAGGCATTGAAGACAATATTGCAGAAATTAAAACAAATCAAATATAATGGCGCCGTAAGAAGGAAGTAGTAATAGTGCGGTTAAGGATTGAAGTAATATGGAGCATATCTTAATTTCGGTCATTAAGATCGAAATTCATTTAATTTAATTGTAATTTATTTCCTATACCTTATGTATGTGACTGCATAAATACGACCCTCCTAGGTCATTGTAAAAGGTCCCCGACCAACACAACTCAAGATCAATACATCAAATTCTCTACAATATCAATCTTTTCATTCTTTCTCTAGCCTACTTTAATTTTTATCGCTTTCTTTACCTTCCGCACTTTATCTTTCCTGCAATTTACTCTTCAGTCTCTTCAAATTTTATGCAATTTAATTAATTCGCATTTACATTCTTGTTCTTTCACTTTTCGCACTTTACTTTCTGCAACCTATATCAAAAATATCTTTTTAGAAGCAACATCGGTGAAGACGCCGAAAGTCCTTGCAACAAAGGCAAGAGAACCCAGCGGCCGAGACGGTTCCTTCCTCGGCCCACAGTCACTTGAAAGAAGTCAGATCAAGCGCAAATCTTATCAAAACCTCGCTTGGCCAATTGGCCGCGAGTTGGCACGCCTGCGTATCAAGAAGGACAATTGGACCACAAGTCTCTCGGCCTCTAATTTTGGCCGAGACGATTTTGAGGCAAACACATACAAAGAGAAGGAGAAGTCCTCCATTGAGCAATTGCACGAGGAATCATCTTTCGACAACTGGGAAGATAGAGAAACCAAACCAAGAAAATTAAACCAAACCCTAGCTAGAGAAAACAAAAGCTCTTCCAGGAAGGAAAGAATGTGCAGTTGTGACAATATCAACACCAAGGTATACGAATCAAAATCGATCCATATGTGCTGAAGCCACTTATTTTGTGAATGCCTTTGATATATACAAGTTACGGATTTTATTGTGGATATAAGTCATGCTCGCTTATGAGATATTTTTTGAGAAATTATAATGAAAAATTGAATCTTATGGCTGAAAATAAATATGCATAATTTTGAGTTGTTAAAATTCCAATATTTCAATGTAACACATGTGAATAATATTCACTTGACCTCAAAGTCACTTAAAAACAATGGCGGAGCTAGCCCAAAACTTTTGGGAGGCCAGGGCTAATGATACATTTTCTCTTAATTTTGAATAATTATAATGTGTAATTTAATTATTGTTGTAGAGAAACTGAAATTGAGAGGAATTTGCTGTGTATTCTCATTGATAATAGGGGCCTCTTTATATAGAGGATTACAATACATAGAATCTCAATCGTACAAGGAAAGTAATCGTACATTGAATAGGAATCTAGATCCTTCTAATTTAACCCTATTACCACTAGGTCAAGTAACTTAGAGTTTGGGCCAAACACAAATAGAGATATCCTTAAACACTCCCCCTTGTGTTGTCCATACGCGGTGCTTCTCTCGTTGCCTCGTTAAAAACCTTGCCGAGTAACAAAAACCCAGTGGGACAAAACCTCGGTCGAAGGGGAAAAAGAGCACAACACACCCTTCACGTTTCGAGACCATACATGTAGACATCTCCCCCTGATGTCTGCATCTCCCCCTGATGACCACGGTCATGGGAGTTCGGATAACTTCCGTAAACGATGCTACCAACATGTTTCTCGAAAGTGGATTTTAGGCAATGACTTAGTGAGCAAGTCTGCCACACTGTCCTCAGATCGAACCTAGTTCATTTTGATCTTGAGGAGAGTCTGTTATTGCTGATTAAGCTTGGTGTTGTCGCTTTGATGTAGCCTTGCTTCATTTGTTCAAAACAAGCTGCATTATCCTAAATGCTCGTAGGTTCATCTATGGTAGACTTCAAACCACAATTGTTCGAACATGCGTAATTATGGATCCAATCCATATACATTCACGAATCACTTCATGAAGAGCAATGATCTCTGCATTGTTCGAAGATATAGCGACTAGGGTCTATTTCTGTAGACCTCCAAGATATCACGGTCTTTACCCATGGTGAACACTTAACCAGTTTAAGAAGACCTTTGTGTGGGTCAGAGAGATACCCAGCATCAGCAAAACCTTCCAAAACGCTAACTTCGTTTTGGGATGGGGAGAGGGGACGCAGGCCAGTGTCGGCGGCGTTCTTGGTGTGTGATGGGTCCGAATCCATCATCTCTCTGTAGGGATAGAACAAGCCCATATCAATCATACATCTCAAGTATTGAAAGATATCTTTTACACCAATCCAATGGCGTCGCGTTGGCGCACAGCTATACCTAGCTAACAAGTTCACAACATATGAGATGTCCGGTCTTGTGCATTGAGCTAAGTACAATAATGCGCCTATTATACTCAAGTAAGGCACTTCTGCCTCTAGCACATCTTCGTCATCATCCTTTTGACGAAGAGAATCCTTTTCAGGATCAAGACTACGAATGATCATGGGGGTGCTTGAAGGCTTGACCTTGTCAAAATGCCTAATCATCTATCAACACGATGCTCAAGTTCCAAACCGAGACATAATCGTGTTCTCCCAAAATCCTTCATCTCAAACTCTGATTTCTAGTGTTCAGCGGTTTCCCTTAACTCTTTTAAGGGCTTCTAATGAAGATCATGTCCAACATGAACCGCGATAGAATCCGAAACTTGTTATGGAAACGCGTGGGCATATCCCTTCCCAATCAAGTAGTCATCTTAGTGAGCGTTTCAACCTCTTTGTAAACGCGCTCCGTGGTCTAGAGCCACTTGACTTGGGTAAATGAAGTTCACCATAAACCTTCATGTATATTCCGTATCTAGATCCCCATAGAGATACGTAGTGACCACATTTGTAAGCTGCATGTTCAGTTATTCGGAAACTACCAAACTGACAAGGTAGTGGAGTGTAGTGACATCCATTACGAGAGAGTATGTCTCATCGTAGTCGATTCCAGGGCGATTTGTGAGAAGTCTTGCGCCATAAGGTGAGATTGCCATCTCTTTTTCTCATCACGCTTTCTGACGAAGACCCATTAGTCAATAGGTTTTATGTTATGAGGTGTTGGCATCACTGGCTCAAAAACCTTCCTCTTCGTTAGGGAATCTATCTTAACCTGGATCGCATCTTTCCATTTAGGCCAAATCTCTCTACGTTGGCATTCATTCATCAACGGAGCGTGGTTCGATATCATCGGACTCAACAAACTCATGCGCAACGAAATGCGCAACTACATCATCAATTATGATGGAGTTTCTATCCCACGTCTCATGTACACTAGTGTAAGTTTCATAGAGCTCTATATTCTCAGGAATAGGTTCTAACGTTGAGGCGTCCCCCAACTATAACCATAACCCGGAAGATTCTCATGAGACGGATTTTGAGTGTCGATGATCAAAGGATTGGAATGTGCCAAAGTATCCTTCGAACCCACGGGCCTCCCATGCATTCTAGCTGGGGCCATGGCCTGTAACGCCAGAGTGCCACTCTCTCTATGGCGTTGGCGCCATGCCTACCTTTGTGTAGTGTGGCGCTACGTCCTCTCGTAGGGACGTCCATCCTTGCAGACATGTTTGCAGCATATTTGTGTGATCTCGTCACTTTAGTAGGGATCGAGATGAGACATAGTGGGGACAAGCCACGACAATTCCTGTCGTTCCTGCTGAACATCTGTGTTCTTATCTCCCCTTAACGACGGGAAGACTGTCTCATCAAAGTGACATTCGCAAATCTAGCGGGAAGGAGATCGCCATGCAAGGGCATTAAGTGGCGGACGATTGTTGGAGTCTCAAATCCAACTGAGTTGCTCATTCGTCTATAAGGACCCATTATAGAGCGCTGTGGCGGCGCAATTAGCACATAAATGGCACACTCAAATATGCGTAAGTACGATATTTGTACCCAGTCACAAGCTGTAATGCAGAGGTAGATTGAGTGGCAGTGGGTCGTAGACGAATTAGCATAGCTGCATGCGATATTGCATCACCCCAAGCGGATATAAGGAGGTTGGTGCGCATTACCAATGTCCGGACTACCATCGTAGTCGTTTCCGCGAGACCATTTGGGTGTGCTCATGGGAATATGATGTCCAACATCAGTCCCAAATGCAATAACAATCGAAAGTCTTCGATGTAAACTCACTAGCATAGTCAAATCTAATTGACTGAATAGGATGATTCGGGGAGTGAGCCCATTGTCATATGATGTGTGCTAGGAGTGTTTCATAAGCAGCATTACAAGTGGACAATGGCACAACACGTGACCAGCGTGTTTGCATATCAACCAACATCATGAGATATTTAAACGTCCGCAAGTTGGTGGAATCAGTCCACAGAATCCCTACGGATTCTATGTAAGAACATAATGAGTATTATCATATCCTTTGCATAGGACGGTCTCAGTCCTAATTTTCCTAAGGAAGTGGGTTTGTAAAATGAGCGAGAGGCCTTAGAAGCAACCACGGAGAGTTTTGGTTGGGCCTGAGCGTTTGAAACGCATATTGAAGCAAAGTTTGTGACTACATCACCCATCATGGGGATTGACATCCATGGCGACATGGCCATGGGTAGCGCCATATATGGCGTTGTCACAAGGGACTTGGGCGGCCATATGGCGCCCCAAGACAGCTGTAGCGCCAGATGCTGCAATTATTGCGGTCTTGCTAAGTCCAGGAACCAATTTTTGATTCTTGCTTCATTTCGCTCGAGAGAAAAGACGTCCATGTGAAGTCTTTCGTAGACGGATCATCATATCATGACTAGGATGATCTATCCTGTCGTGACAAAGCCAATATGTGTCTTAATCCAAGAGATCTTCTCTCATCACTTTTATTGGATTAATAGCTCGAATAGTGACATAGAGTCCACTAGAGCGACACATAAACTTCTCTAAGATGCGCCTTCGTTCGTAATCATTAGAGGCATTGCAAAGGAACTCATTTCTGTTCTCTACATGCGTTTTCGCATGGAATCCGTTGGCTATCCATAGGTGCGAGTTGCCCTAGGAGCGTAGAGAGTTTCTGTGACATTAATCAAGGTGCCATTTGGCAAAGAGAACTTGGGCTATTCCACATCCTTGAATTAATACTGATGGCCTAGCCATCATAGTCACAAAGTAACATGCTCATGAATCAAAATGGAGTCATAATGAAAAGAACTCAAAATTTTATTCATAAGCCAACGGGGTACATCATTGTCTCTTAACCATTAGGAGAATCTAATCCAAATGCTTAGCTAATGCAAAACAATGGTAGTCGTCTAACTTCTTTCAGTAATTCCAACGCAAATGTGACCAGGTGAGTAGGGAGATGTCGGTGGAGCAAAACTCGCTTAATTACCACTTATCTCAAAATCTTCCTAGACATCACATTTACATTGAGTACGCCTACTTTGAAGAAAGACTAAACCATAGGCATCTACTACAAAAATAATATGGCAATTGCCTACATCTCTTGGAAAATAAAGACTTAAACAGAATTGGCGATCTATTGATCCCAGCCAGATTCGTAGTCTTCAACCCTTTACTCTAGATCATCTTCTTGATCTTCTTGTTCCACATAGTGAGCTTCTCTTGCTTCACAATATGCTTTGTAGGCGGTGACAATTTCTTCACGAGCTCTACAAATGTGTGCCCAATGATCAGACACTCCACATCGAGAACATACATCTCTTTGCTCAAACTCCATTGATTGAGGCGCTTTGAAAGTGTCATTTAGATAGCCCCTAGTGTTGGTGGCGCCACCAACATGGCCAGAGGCGTTGCCTCCCTCTCTCTTTCCACGTTGACCTCTTCGGTTCCGTGTTGGCCTATATTGGCGGTTACCTTCCCAAGTAGAGCGATTATATGGACCAGAACGTCCAGAAGTATCCCTACGGTTAGGGTTTCGCTCTTGGCCCCTTCTCTTAGGGGCGCGACTATAATTGGATTCCGGAATATGCTCTATTTCCACGGATCTCGAATTATAGTTCTTCACAAGGATGTTGTCATGCTTTTCAGCGACATTCATAGTTCCAATAAGCTCATGAAACCTTGTGATCCGTCCTGCAGTAATATCGATTCGATAGTTCTTAGCAACCATCAATGCAGAAACGGGGAAGGTAGAGAGAGTCTTCTCAATCAACATCGCATTTGTGATCTCTTTACCACAGGATTCCATTAAGGATTTAATGCGAAGTGCTTCCGAGTTATAGTCAAGAACTGACTTGAAATCACAGAAGCGGAGGCTATGCCATCTTACTTCTAGGTCAGGAAGCAGGGAGTCACGGACGTTGCCAAATCTTTCTTCGAGTGAGACCCACAGCCTTCTGGGGTCTTCTTCATTCATACACTCGTACTGGAGCGAATCATCCATATGACGAGTCATTAGGATGATGGCTTTCCCCTTATTTGCCTCTAAGGCTACTCTATTTGCTTCCAAAGCTTGAGCTTGCTCAACAGTCAGCACGTCCTGGCTAGGCTCGAGAATCGTATCCAGGATTCCATCGGCCTTGAGATGCTGGCGGACATCACGAACCCACCTGTGATATTCAGAGCCAGTTGTTCCCAATGGAGCAAAGTCCAATTTGTTCAGGTTACTCAACCTGAAAGAGAACAAGAAATTATGGTTAGTTTCGGAGCGTGAAAGGCTATCACGAAAACATATAAAATTTCTGAGCGTAGTTGCTTCCAAGAAATTAGGAATTTCCGAGCATAGTCGCTTCCAAGAAATTAGATTCCAAGAGTGGTTGGATTAGATTGAAACAATGATGTGTGTGGTCGATCGTTTTCTTCTCAACAAACTTTAAGTTTGGAGGACTCTACAAGCTCCAAGCTTGGAGTGAGCATGAACCCCCACAGTTCGGCTTTTGGTCTCCCCTATGAAGAAGAAAGGGGGGTAGAAGAAGGGAGGTTGCAAGTCCCTGAGAAAAAGAAGAGAAAAACAAAAAAAAAACTTCAAAAACGGGAACTAAACGAACCTTTAAAACATACCTAAAAAAAAGTAAAATTTTGCCGGAAAAGTCGCCGGAAAAGTGCGTGAAAAGTCGCCGGAAAGAGGCCTCCGGAAGACTGGTGGCCAGCGGTGGTCGGACCTGCTGCAGGGGTGCTGCAGGGGTGCTGCAGGGCTGCTGCGGGGCCTGCAGGGCTAGTGCGGGGTCTGTCGGCAGATGCCGGCAGGGGCCTGCGAGGTGCTTGCAGGGGCTGTCGCTGGTGCTGCCGAGGGCCTGCGCTGGTGCTGCCGAGAGCCTGCGCTGGTGCTGCCAAGAGCCTGTCGACAGATGCGCGCGGGGGCTGCCGAGGCTCTGTCGAGGACCTGCCGAGGGTTTGCGCGCAGGTGCTGCCGAGGATGCTGGGCGAGGCGGTTCAGGGATCTTCTGAAATTCCGGTGGCCGGTTCAGTCGGTTTCCGGCCGGTTCTGGAGATGAAATTTCTGGTGAAGTATTTCAGAGATGTGATGTCGGTGTTGGCCAACTATGACGATGGAAGATGACCTGGAAGTGTACGAACCGGGCAGAGATTGTTTTTCTTTTCTGGAGGCCGGTTCGGAGATTTTCCGGCCGGTTCCGGTGACGCCGCTGGCGGTTCTGGGTTTCTGAGATCGAGAGCTTCAAGTTAGGAAGCAGGGGCCGAAAGAGTTTCAAGGTTTTGTATTCGGATTTAGGGTTTTGGTTATTTATTTCAGGGTTAGAGCTTCGTGCTGATAACGTGTTGTAGAGAAACTGAAATTGAGAGGAATTTGCTGTGTATTCTCATTGATAATAGGGGCCTCTTTATATAGAGGATTACAATACATAGAATCTCAATCGTACAAGGAAAGTAATCGTACATTGAATAGGAATCTAGATCCTTCTAATTTAACCCTATTACCACTAGGTCAAGTAACCTAGAGTTTGGGCCAAACACAAATAGAGATATCCTTAAACAATTATGACAACTAAACCAATCATTGTTTTTGTTTTATTTTTTGTTTGGGGGGGGGGGGGGGGCAAGGCCAAGGCCACCTCATACCTGAACTTGGCTCTGCCACTGCTTCAAAACACCTCTCTCTTAAGTGTACACTCTAGGCGAATAACAAAAACTTAAAAATTCGCTTGTTTATGGACAACATCAACTTGTTAAATAAGATCGACAAGGTTTTGTAGCTATTAAGGTCGTTTCCTATCTAGCTATCTCTCTAAGCATTTAAAATTTGTCTAGCTAAATGGTGCACTTGCTATCACATATTCTCATATATTTACTACTCTAGGCCCTGAAACGCTTTGGAAGACTAGCAAACTGTCGTGATACAAAGTCTTCTATTGTTGAATAATATGTCTAACAAGCTTGCTTACGTTCATATAATTTGTATAGAAGGATATATCAGCGATGAGTTCTTGGAAGTGATTGCCCATTTTTTCTGGAATAGTTTGTGGGCACTTGATGCCTCAATAGATTGTCACCGAAAAACTAATATTAATTAAACAAAATTCATCTATATTTTATAACTCATTTATATATGAATGTAAAAAATCAACCAATCGGAAGATGAATTAGTGTCTAGAAAACAAAATGCTTTCGAATTACCCATTTTATATATTATTCTTCCTTTTGTTGGAAGATGTTCCAAATTCAATTTACTTTTTTGAATCAAGGAAATAACTTTATAGATAGAAATTCAATAGAGTTTGGTTACAATCATATCGTAACACATACCCTTCCGTTACTATCTACAAACAAAACAAGAAAATGTGGTAGTACCCAAGGTGGTACATAGAGATAGGTCAACTCATTTGACGTTTCATGCTCCGCCATTACAGCATAGCTTGAATCCTCCTAAACCCTAAACTTATGCCAAACATGCTCAGATTCTGTTTGAGTAAACCTCCAGGATCCCAAATACGGTACCCTAGAGAGTTAGAGCCCATCAATTGGGCCCATGAAAGAGCCCGAGTCCAGCATAGATCCCATAGTTGAGTCCACTTCCAAGCCCCTCTCCAATTAGGTCCCAAAACTGTGTTATGTTTGAGCATCCAAATTGGTTTGGGTCTCAACACGGACTTGGGCCCCAAAACTGATTTGGACACCCAACAACAAAAGGATACCCAATCTACAATATCACCGGCGGTGTCTATCCCGTCCACACGCCTCTCCGTCGTCACCCCACTGCCGCACGATCGTGGGCCGCCTCAACGCTCCACCCGGTCATCTGCCTCACAACCTCAGGCAGCAAATTCATAGCAAGACTTGCCTGCCATTTCATTGCCGATGTCTTCAATCGCATCACTGCCCCTGCACGACGTTGTACACCGCCTGTCGCTACCTTGCTCGCAGTCGACGCATGATGCCGCATTGCCTTAGTCATCAAGCCAGACCATACAAATCCGGCCAGATCTCCATGACCGGACCTGGGAGACTTCAAGCAAATTCAATTTACTTAGAATTTAGTAGGAAACAGAATATTATTTTAGGAATAATATTATGTTTATTAGCTTATTTAGAGAATCAGGTCTGTCTTCAAGAATTAGTCCACACATTTGTCAAAAAAATAAAAAATAAATAAAAGAATTAGTTCACACGCCCAAAAAAGGCAGCTGGTTCAAAAAGGGTAAGAAAGCTAGTCTTTCCCAGACTTCAATGGATGGCAGATTGCAAGCAAATTTTACAGAGAAATGATAAATAAGTCAAATATATATTGGATTCATGTTAAGAAGGATTAGGGTTTCCAACCCTGTATACAAATAATTGTTAAGGACCTTGAGAATATTGGTGGCGCTTCCAATTCAATTCTTTTTGATCTCTCAATTCAAATTCCCAAACAAGTTCTGGACAATGGGTCGCTGCCGTTTCAAGTGGCTATCGTTCCGATACAGCCCTTACCTACATGTAATAAACTGTTATTATTATTATTATTATTATTTTTTCACAATGTTATTCTTTGTTAAATTGATGTTTTTTTTTAAATAAAACTTTCATTGAAACTTAACGAGAACACTCGTTTAGAATGGCATCCCTTAGAAATTCGGGAGCAGTTACAAACCACAGCTGACTATCATTGTGGCTTAAAGAGCGACTAGCTAATGTATGCGCTATCTTATTAGCATCTCTAGGAGCATAATGAACTATGTAATGCACATGTCTTCTCAGCACCTCTTTTACCTCTTCAAGAATGAAACCTAGAGTTGAATAATCCAACTCTTGTTAAATTGATGTTGTTGTTGATCTTATTTGACAATTCAAAAAATATTTTCTCAAGGTAATCTGTTTTACTCTCACATTCGCATACTAGAGAACACAATCTTGCATTATTATCACCTCTGCTTATGTAGGAGAACAGAATCGATCATTTAGAATTTGGAGAATTAAAGAAGTTTATGATTTTTGCAATCCATTTTTCATCATTTCTATGTGCATTTGCACTTTCATTTTGTATTTTTTAATTTCATACATATGCTAATTCTAGTTATTGCACAACATTTTCACTCATCACTATGTGAGTGTGTAGAAGATAGGAGTGAAAATCACTCTGACAAAAAAAAAAAAAAAACCCTAAGAATTTTGTTTCATAAAAATGACACATTCTCAAAGAATTCTTAACATGCACGTAACAAACATTTATTTACAAATATTATTTTCATGTACGTATCTATGAAAAGTTATTTATCAAAAGTTCTTCTTAGAAAAAAAAAAAAAATGAGTCTTATTTCCTTAGATGTAATGATTAAGATAATCCCTCTTTTAATTACAAACTAGAATGGAGCCATTTGGCTATAATAAAAAGAAATTTCTATAACAAGAGAAATTCTTTATTCTTCAACATCACAAATATAATAAACATGATATGGCACTTAGATTGAAGAATTGCACATGGAATACATTTAGACATTTACACACTTATACTAGTATCAGTATGAATGTCGTAATTTCCACTTCATTTTCCATTGGAACAAAAAAAAGAGAAGGCTTCTCCGCCCAAAAACGCGACCTTTTCAGATGCCAACTCTGTGCCTCGCCAAAGAGACGCAACGCAACACCAAGAATCGAATCAAAAGTGATTTGATTGATTTTTCTTCCATAACCTCGCCAAACACATACACACCTTTTCTTCCCCCCTCCTGATCCAACGCTCCAGAAAAACCACACCATCTGAGCCGTCGGTTTGCAGCACCATTCGCCCTCCTCTTGTCACTTTGTGTGTGAAGTATGGTGGTCATGAGATTCATGACTCCGCCAAATCATTAAACAAGAGAAAGCTAATGCGTTTATCACACACACACCACATTTAACTACAGATGGTATGTTCTGTAATTTGTCGTTTTTTTTCTTCTTTCTCTTGCATAGAAATCATTCTTCTGTTTTGGTTGCTGATAATTCTTATGTTACTCTTTCAACTTCTTTAATTCAAACTCTCTCTCTCTCTCTCTCTCTCTGAAACGTTATTGGAAATGCTGGCTGTGGAAACCATCTAGAATTTCTTTGTGACTTTTCTGGGGTCGAATTTGAAACAGGAGGAGGAGATGTTGGTGCCTTCATGGCTCGAGTCATTGTTATCCACAGCCTTCTTCTCCATCTGCCCAGCACACAGAGATGCCCCGAGAAGCGAATGCAACATGTACTGCCTGGATTGCCACAACGGGGCGTTTTGCTTTTACTGCAGATCATCAAGGCACAAAGATCACCAAGTAATTCAGGTGGGTGGATGTAATGTAATTCATTGTCATTGAAAATAGACTTTTCTGTTTCATTTTCTCATTTGGGTCTGTAATTTTATTGGCAATGCAGATCAGACGGTCGTCGTATCACGATGTTGTTAGGGTGAATGAAATTCAGAAGGTTTTGGATATCACTGGAGTTCAGACGTATGTGATAAACAGTGCGAGAGTGCTGTTCTTGAATGAGAGGCCTCAGCCCAAAACTGCTGTCAAAGGGAGCTCACATATCTGTGAAATCTGTGGGAGGAGTCTCTTGGACCCTTTTCGGTTTTGTTCATTGGGATGCAAGGTTAGCTAGCTCTAACAATTAGTTCTCTCTTCTCCCGTTCTAAGTTTTTCTTTTTGGTCGAATGTTAGTTCCACCACTTTGTAATTGTTGCCTGTCATTCATATATGGAAGTCATGGAGACCAAGAAAATGTGCATCAAAATACTAATGTAACTGGCCGTTCCATATTTTGGTTAATGAGTATAATGTTTCCAAGGTCAGATTCGTCTGAGTTCTCATTTTGGCAATTCATCAGGCCAAACATCTATTTTAAGAAAAATCCACATAATCGATAGTTTCATGTATCGTGAGTCTTGAAACATTAGCGGTAGCTCTTGTGTACAATGTTGTATAATGGAACTGTTTTTCAACAAAGATGGGGGTGTGCATCAAATCTCAATGCATTTGGTATATATTGTCATAATTTGGGTAATGGGAATAATATGTTTCTCAATTTGGTGATTTAGAGAATGTGTTCTAAGACAAATCCATACTAATCTAAGAGTTTGACAATATAACATTTGAATATGATAACCAGTCTAGAGTACAATGTCATTCGACAATGACTAACTAAATTTTTCTTGAAATGTCTTAATGTGCAATCTATTAAAGTTTCTTGCATTGAACATTAGCTTGTAGGACTAAAGAAGAATGGGGATGCGAGCTTTATCTTCAAGACTGGTGAAGAGAATGAGGAGGGAAGAAGGGAAGGGATAGCAATAAGGTTGCCATCAAAAGAAGGAGATCATCAAGAGCAATTTCCTAGTGAAGCAACAATGCAACATCCACAAGAAGAACAAGACATGTACCAAAGCACTCCTCCTCCACCCCAATATTCAAGATCAAGAAGAAGAAAGGGCATTCCTCATAGGGCACCTTTAGGGCCCTAAAGTACAAGTACTAGTAGTCTAGTACTAAACAACTAATCATGATGATCCCTATATCTATCTATCTCCCTAGAATTTGGTCTCAGCCAGCTCATTTCTCTCAACACCCATGTGGATTTTATGTGTTCTAAACATGGGGAAGAAGCTGTCTTTATGGGGGTTCTAAAGGGGATTTTTAAGTTGGGAATTTTTAATTGGTTTGGGGCGCAATAATGCTGCATTAATATTTGAAACATGCAAGGTGTAAATGGCATCCAGATACACATGAACGATTTTATATATTTTCTATTAAAGAAACCACAGCTCAGTTTATTTGTTTTAGGCCTCTGATTGCCTAATTTAGGGAAGTTGATTAATGAAAATGTGAAATCATATATTTTTTTTTATAAGAAATACATGTAATATTGTATATGATTATATATCTGGATTGCACTCCCTGGAATAATAATTGTATATGATTTTTTTTTTTCAATCTAGTATATAACTATATATAAACTGTAGAGTGCTTAGTTGGTAACCTAAAGTAAGATTCTGCCAACCCTAAGCTGCTTTAAAATTAAATTGTAGTTGTCCCAAACACTTGGACCATCTAAAATTAATTATACCAAAAAACAGCTTCTATGCATGCAAGGCCTAGAATGCATGATTTTTAATTGCATGCAAGCTATTGCATTGCTTTACCATGATTCTTGTTCCCGCACTACACATTTTCACTTACACTTATTATATATGTCGGAGAGATTCTTAGGTAGGCCAGGCGTGCCACGTGGCGATACGTTCAGTCAATCAGTGCTTATGCAGGGGGGTGTTGTAAGTATTTCATTTTAATTAAACATGGGTAGTTTCGGAATACAATTAAAAAATAGAGAAGTGTGATTAGCTGGGCGTACCACGTGGCTTGTACATTTGTCATCTTTGTGTTGCTAACGTAGTAATACTAATTGAGAGGCTACCTTGATTATATCAACTCTCTAGCTAATAGGCATCACACAAGTGATGATAGCGATTCTCATTTTAGGTTAAACTTTGACAACTTTGTGAATCACTTACTTCTTTAAGCCAATGAAGTTGTATATATATTGTCTTCTAAAAAAAAAAAAAAAAGTTGTATATGACTATATGTTTTAGGGAATCAATATGGTATAGAAATTGCTGTGCTTTCATTGATAATAGGGACCTCTTTATATTGAGGATTACAAGCATAGAGATAGAGTCGTACATGGAAACGTAATCGTACAATGATTGGATATCTACGAATATCTCCGAGAATATCTCTAACATAAACCCTATTGCAACTAGAGCAAGTAACCTAGAGTTTGGGCTAGACACATATTCTGGATTTACTTGAACACTCCCCCTTGTGTCACTTAAGCGCGGTGCTCCTCTCGTTGCCTCATAAAAACCTTGCCGAGTAACAAAATCCTTGTGGGACAAAAATAACCTTAGTCGAAGGGGAAAAAGAACACAACACACCCTTCACGTTTCGAGATCAACATGTAGACATCTCCCCCTGATGTCTGCGTCTCCCCCTGATGACTACGATCATGAGAGTTCGGATAACTTTCGCAAACCAATACTTGAAACATGTTTCTCGAACGTAGATTTAGGCAGTGACATAGTAAACAAGTCTGCCACATTGTCCTAAGATCGAACCTGGTTCACTCTGATCTTAAGAAACTTCTATTGTTGCTGATTGTAGAAGAATTTGGGCGATATATGCTTGGTATTGTCGCCTTTGATGTAGCCTTGCTTCATTTGTTCAATGCAAAGCAGCATTATCCTCATAAATGCTGGTAGGCTTATCTGTGGTAGACTTCAAACGACAAATGCTTCGAACAAGCGTAACTATGGATCTAAGCCATATACATTCACGAATTGCTCCGTGAAGAGCAATAATCTCTGCATGATTCGAAGAAGTAGTGACTAGAGTCTGTTTTGTAGACCTCCAAGATATTGCGGTCTTACCCATGGTGAATACATAACCAGTTTGGGAACGACCTTTGTGTGGGTCAGAGAGGTACCCGGCATCAGCAAAACCTTCCAAAACACTTATGTTGTTTTGGGATGGGGAGAGGGAACGCAGACCACTGTTAGTGGCATTCTTGACATATGATGGGTCCGAATCCATCATCTCTCTGTAGGGATAGAATAAGCTCATATCAATCGTACTACTTAGGTATCAAAAGATATCCTTAACACTAGTCCAATGGCTTCGTGTTGACGCAGAGCTATATCTAGCTAACAAGTTCACAGCAAAAGAGATGTTCGGTCTTGTGCTTTGTGCTAAGTACAATAATGCGCCTATTGCACTTAGGTAGGGCACTTCTGCCTCTAGCACATCTTTGTCGTCATTTTTTGAACAGAATAGATCATTCTTTGTTAGTGTTGAAACGCCTAAGCATCTTTTAGGTATAAGCTGATTGATGAATCAGGATAACATATTCACGGTGCTCAAGTTCCAAACCGAGGCAAAACTGTGTTCGCCCAAGGTCTTTCATCTCAAACTCAGATTTCAAGTGTTCAGCGGTTTACCTTAACTCTTTAAGGGTGCCAATTATGTTCATGTCATCAACATAAACCGCTACTATTGCAAATCCGGAACTTATTCTTTTTATGAACACACATGGGCACAGTTCATTATTAACATATCCATTCCCAATCAAGTAGTCACTTAGACGGTTATACCACATTCGTCAAGATTGCTTCAATCCATATAGTGAGCATTTCAACCTTATTGCAAATGCGCTCCGTGGTTTAGAGCCACTTGACTTGGGAAATTGAAGTCCATCTGGGACCTTCATGTAAATTTCTACATCTAGATCCCCATATAGATACGCAGTAACCACATCTATGAGCTGCATGTTTAGTTTTTCAAAAACTACCAAACTGACAAGGTAGCGGAACGTAATAACGTCCATTACGGGAGAATATATCTCATCGTAGTTGATTCCAGGGCGTTGTGAGAAGCCTTGCGCCACAAGGCGAGCTTTGTATCTTACAATCTCGTTTCTCTCATTATGATTTCTAACGAATACCCATTTATGACCAACTGGTTTGGTGTTGGGCGGTATAGGCATTACTGGCCTGAATACCTTTCGTTTCGTTAGAGAATCAAGTTATACTTGGATCGCATCTTTCCACTTTGGCCAATCAGCTCTACGTTGGCATTCATCAAGGGAGCGTTGTTTGATGTCATCGGTCTTAATAATCTCACGCACTACAGAATATGTGAATACATCATCTTTGATGGAGTTTTTTTTTCCCACGTCCCATGTACACTAGTGTAATTTACAGAGATCTCTACATTCTCAGGGATAGGTTCTGACATTGAGCCATCCCCCAATGATGTCTCTTGGACATAACCATAATCCGGAATAAAAGGTTGACTTTTTATTCGTTGGGTTTGTCTAAAAACTTCATTCATGAAAGTCATAGATCGCGTTGATACAAGTTCGTGGACATGTGGAACGTCGAAATCGGACTTTGTATGAAAAAGTTATGCTCAGCGGAAAACTTTCCAAATTTGGATATTTTCTATAAATACCAGTTTTTCAGAAATTAAAATCAGAAAATCTGATTTTTTCCAAAGATATTTTCTCTCTAATTGCGTCGGACCCGACCCGAACTCGGCGTTTCGACCCGGACTTTTCTTCGCCATCCGGCGACTTCCGGTCCTGCCATCGGCCCAGACTTGGTCGCTGCTGCCTTGCCATCCTCCCTGTTGGTCTGGTTTCCGCCGATTCTCGCCGGAAACGACAGATCGAAGCTCGAGATCAAGGTGGCGCTTACCCGATCAGAAATTTCGATTCTGGCGGCTGGGCTTGAAACATATCACGTTGTGAAGCTCTTCTCCTCTAGATCACAACCTTATCAGCCTTGAAGCTCGATTGAAAGTGTGGTGGCCAAAATCAAGAGTTGAAGCTCAACGGTTGAGATTTTTTGAGCTTGTTTTAGCTTGATCTAGGCCGATTCAGCCTTAGCTCTAGGTAAGAAAGTTGTTCCTCTCATTGTTATTTCATTTTGACCGGTTGGATCAACCTGGTTTGAAGGTTGATCCGACGGCACATGGAGCTCACATGCTGCCGCCTATGGTGATGCGTGACGACGCGTCTGGCCATGGTTGGGGCAGGCTCTTTCACCAAATATCATCTACTCGTCGATACGAGCGTTTTGATATATGGTTTGTAGCATTTGGAGATCGTATGAGCATGTTAGGGTTTTTAGTAGTTTCGATTATCTCAGTTTTCGATCTGGAGGATCCAACTGTTGAATTGATTTGTTGTTTTGACATATCAATCCTAGAAGTATTCCGGAGACTTTGGGTGGTCTCAGATGAAGTTCTGCCTCGATTGGTGTTACTTTCAGGGTTTTAGTTCAAACGGGGGTTTCGAACTTTAATCGCTTTGTTTTCCGTATACTGAGTTGAGATCGTATGTGATTAGGTACTTGACAAAGTTGTCTTGGACAGATATTTTATGATTGTGTTATCTTTATTCTGTAAGAAGACGCAGCGGGATTCAAAAGTGAGTAATCTCACAATGTTCATTTACGAACGGAGTTACCTTAACGTTTTTTGGAGATATTTATTTAACTCCAAACTATAGTTGATATTAGTGACATTCCTGATCGAATGACTACGTGTGTGTGTGTATATATATATATAGTTCGGTTCTGAAGAGGACATCCGCACTTCGCTAAAGTGCGGACGTCGACGCAGCTGAGGCGTTCCAGGCGGCGCGCGGCTTGCAGGAGGGAGGCCGGAGGCATCCCGGACGGTTCTAGGACGCGTTCGAGGTCGGGGTTGTAGGTTCTGGGCAGCAACCCGACCTGCAACTGCAGGTTTTTTGCAGCGAGCTGCAACCCCGTCGCCGGCGACTCCACCGAGGGGGTGGCTGAGCTTTGGTCATGGATACTCTTCCTCTCTTCACCCACATGTCTTCTCTGATGTGAGTCGCAGCTGCTCTCATTTGTACTGGAAGCAGAGGGAAGGAAATAATCCATCCCAAACCTTCTAGTGGCTTACCATCTGGGATGGAGAAGGTCTTCCGAGAGAAAGCGACTCACAACCACATCTACCTCCAGGGGATGACAGAAGTCTGACAGTCTGTTCCCGGAGGTAGGCTGCGAAAGAAGAACAGTCGGCCTCGAGTGGCCTTCCTCCCTTCTTCCACCTGCTCCACGCGAGAAAATCTGAGGAGATGGATCCCTCAGAATCTGGTTCGGCCGCGTTAGGAGCGCCGCGTGTTCTTCGGCCTATTGGAAACCGGGGAATTCAATCCGGATTTCCAGAAACCAAAGACATGCGGATGGACCTGAGATTAGGCCACAAGACCTACCCAGGCATTGAGATTAAGCCATAAAACCTAAGGATTTGGGGTTGAGGCTGAGATCGTGAGGAGAAGATTTCAGAAACAAAAGGAAGAGAAGTAGGGTCTGCGAGGCTATTACTGGCAAGGCCATATTTGCTCGAGTGTTTATTCTCCAAAGTACAGGATTTTTTCAATGCATTCAATAAGAGTATCGTTGGAATTAAATGCAAAGATCTCGGAAATGAAGATAATTGAAAACGCGTGGGAAGCGGGGCAATTTTCAAGGAGGTAACCGCTTTGTTTCGAGATTATCTTTTCAAACAGTTTCAAAAGCAATAAAAGCAAGTTAAACGCTAAATTGCTTGGAAAATAATTTGAGCATATATTTGGGCCAAACAATGTGGGCTAAATATTTAAATTACTAATAATTATATTGTTCATACAAAAGTGGGCCTGATACTGGAAAACTAGAGGCCCAATAGTCTTCGGCCTGCATGGGTCAAGCGAAGAAAGAGTTCGTCTAGGCGAAAACTAGCATCCGCAGCGACTTGTGCGGCTTGTTGGGCAGCTACTCGAGCCTGAGCCAGTTTTTGAGACAGCATCTCGAAGGCAGCAAGGGGTTGTTCTAATTGAGGCTCCGCATGGGCGAGCCTGGCAGTGACATCAGTCAACCGAGCTTGAAGGGCCTGAATCTGGGACCTCAGATGGTTCCTCTCGAGTGTCAGATCCCTGATGAGGTCAGCTTGATCACCCAAGAAATCACGCGCAGTGTCCGTTTGATGAGTAAGGGACTGGTAGTGTGTCTCGGTCTGCCTGGCTTGAGCGCTCGCGACTGCCCTCTCATTGAGCCCTTGCGGGAGTTGCTGCAGCAACTGGTCAACCTCCTGAAATTGCTCTTCAGAGATATCACCCTTGCGGAGAAGCACTCTCAGATACTCCAAGACTTTCGCAGGCGCACCAGGGGTTAGAATATCAGGACCCAAAAGGCGACGAAGATCTTCTCGGGCATCGTCTACGACCCCAGGTGGGGTCACTTCGAGTACGCGAGCTAACCGTTCTAAAGTGGACTGAGTAGGTTGCTCAGCGATAGGGGCCTCAAGAGGCTCCGCGACAGGTATTGCTTCTGGCACTGGTTCAGGAAGTGCTCCTATTTCTTCGACTTCAATAATTTGGGGGGCATGAGGAGCAAGTTCATCACCAACCACGTTGGGAACAGGTTCAGCAGGAACTTCATCCGCCATTTCTCCGAGTACCGTTTCTACATTTGGACCCTAGAAAGAAACATTTTCAGAATGACCAGGTCGAGGAGGTCGTGGGTAAAGATAAAACTTTTTGTTAAAGGGAAGTACCTCTTCAGTTGGTAGCTCGCGGGAATCTGCTGTTGGTATTGGGGCAGTCTCGCCAGAGGTTGGACCCGAGTCAGGCACTGCTGCTTCCAGAAGGAGAAGTGGTTGCTCACGGGGAATGTGGAGGAGCGGTGACCTTTCTCCAAGCTCAAGCGAGCAGTCATCTAAGACTTGTGCCGGAACTACAACCAACTGCATGTTACTTGCAGCATTGATTGCAGAGGAAGATTCACCATTGGTTTCTTGGGTTGGCATGCCAGATGTACCCTCGCCGGTAGCAGAGGAGCCTTCCCCAACTTGCCTCGAAAGCCTGCGACGAACCTGAAGCAGAGAAAACGTTAGCATACATGGCAAACCAAAGTGTCAATGCTCACTTTAAAGAGGAATATTACCAGTCGATCAGCGACTGGTTCATCTGTTGCCCAAAGATCGGTCCGGAATTCAGCGCGACTACGTTTGCGTGCTAAAGCAGCAGCAATCTATCAAACAAAAACCAAATTAGAATTTGAGAAGGCTGCCAAATTATATGTGCTAAGAAGAAAATGCTTACAGTTTGAGGATCATCATCATCAGAGGAAGAGTCCCCTACTTCAGGCTCGATCATTTTTGCTTTCTGTTTAGTGGCCGGGCTAATGGCAGGAGGAACAGCCGCGGCGTGATTGCTCGAGGACGGTGCGCGTCCCTGCTATGAACTTTGAGTTAAGAGTTTGAAAGTGAGAATGATCAAGGAAACAACGAATATGCTAAGGCAAATTACCTCTGGAGGACGCTCGCGAATTACAATTCCGGCTTGAGCCAAGTGTGGGGCTCGCATGGGTCGCGGAGCTGGCTCAGGTAGTGGGGGTTTTTCTTCATTTTCATGGAAGCGAGCAAGTTCCTCAGTATCAGCATCATAAGGATATCTCAGTTCTTCGAAGATGGCTGCGAAGAGTTCATCATCTCTTTGCCTCCAGTAGTTAACAGAGACTTCCTTCCACCATTGATCATAATCTTCAGCGGTCCCATCCACGGGGACGATATTATCCGCCCAGGCAGGGAGATCGACTAGTGAAAGCATGCTTTGGGAGGGCGGAGGTCCAGTTAAGGGACCAATTCTGCGCCAAGAGGTGTTGTAATTCCAGGCATCGTAGAGGGGGAATGGCACCAATTGGATATCACCAAACTGGCGAGCAAAATGGTTGGGAGCATAAAGCTCATAGGTGAGCTCGTCAACAGCAAGCCTAATGTCTAAACAAGAGATCGCGCGGCGAAAGGCCAAGGCGCGCGATCGCTATAATTAGGTGCCCCAGGAAGGAATCCATTTTCAAGAGAAGCGGGGAATTTCCTATTAAGTACTAGATCGCAGTAGGGCATTTCGTGCAAGAGGTACAGGTATGAGAAACATTCAGAATATGGTGGAGATATGTACCTCGCATTGCGACAAAACCATTGACCGAGAAGGGCATCTGTGGGTGGTAGCAGAGGAATGTCGTCGCGACGGAAGAATGGGAAGTAGGTTTGAATCCAGAAGTCAAGAATCCAAAAGGGGCCAGAAATGCTAGTCTCAAAAGGATGCATTGTGGCCTGGTATAAAGTGCGGCAGAGGGCACCCAGCACTGGTTGTCCTAACCCCACGCGGCGACCGTTGTAGAAGGTCGTTGCTAGAAGAGTCCAAGCGCCAGTGGGCTTACAGGCAGAAGTACAAAAAATGAACTTACAGAGCCAATACTCCAGAAAAGCAATACCACCAGTCGCATTGCGCTCTTTGCGATAATAAGTCAGCCACTGCGGATAGGAGCCGCTATGGGCGCTGCGACCGGTTTGGACCATGGTTGCTGTGAAGGTATCAGAATCGAATTGGCCATGCAGGTAGGGCTCGCCATCGATGGGCAGTCCAGTAATGGTAAGGATATCCAACAATGTTATGCTCATTTGGCCAAATCGAAAATCAAAAGTATTGGTAGCAGTATGCCAGAAGCAAAGGAAGGCAGCGAGTGGTGAACGATTCCCACCGCGAGGAAGGCGAAAGCATAAATCGATAGTGTGGGTAATACCTGCCATGTTCCAGCGAGCCAAATCTCGTGCTCTTACTTCACGATACCAAGAAAGCTCATCTGGGCTGATTGAAGATGGCCAGTGCCCTATTTTTGCTCGGTGATTTTGCGCACCCCAACTGTTGAAATCTGCAGGGGTCCTCCGGAGGACTTGAATGGGTCGACGAATGGGCAGGCTATAGAGGACGATGGTATCATCGGGAATGGAGTCTCGCGGCGCCGGACCCAATCCGGCATGATGATTTGGAAGCCTGAGAAGCAGAGGTCTCTGGACGGAGGTGTGGGCGCGACACGGGCACCGATGTTGACGCCCCAGCTACGAGCGATGCTGTCAGTGAGTTCTTCTTCCTGATCGATGATCATTTTCTTTGGGGGAGCCATTTCTGGATTTCTGCGAAGTGGGTATAGAGCGAGAGTTTTTCTGGGTTTAGGAGACTGGAAGGGTTTCTGATGTGACAGGTCTAAGAGTGGCTGCGGTATTTAAATAAATGATTTTGTGAGGGAAACGATGCGACGAAAAGACGTTTTTCCAAGTGAATAGACGCAACCTTCATTAATTACGTTGTTTCAGTCATCAGACGTGTCGTTTTAAGTCCCCTTCAATCAGTTACATTTTCTTGGGCCTGATATCGGGGCCTGGGGGGCAATGTTTGAGCCCAAAAGTAATTTTGGCAAGATCCTTTGGTGGATTTAGCATAGCGGGCCGATACATGCGGCCCAAAAATAAGCCTACTCGGGTTTGGGTTACAGCTTCACCCATTCCGTGATCCATGAGGAAAACGAAACCTTATTGGAGTCGAGTAGCGGGGATTGAATAGGAAACTTCAATCGATATCCCTTCTATGACAAGGAACAGTCGAAACCCTAGGTATGTATACCAGGTTTCAAGGACGAGTAGAGGACCTCTCTCAAATCAATCAATCCCAGCGATTACAAAGCCTCCCCGGAGCAAACCTTCAACCCCGTTGAAACCCGGTGACCGCCCGCCAGTCCTAGTCTCTCCAAGAGCCGACTGTCAGTATCACCAAATCAACCCGGCGACCGTACTTCCAGTCCCAGTCTCCCCAGGAGCCAACTGCTAGCGCAACCGCCACAGTTACTACCAGCGAAGCAAGGGTAACGCCCTCGCAACCCAGCGAAGCTAATGTCACGCTTTAGCACAACCCGTGCTTTCTCCAAACTTCCTAGTGATTGCTCTGCTTAGTCTACAATACTAAGTATCTATTCGGTGACGTGAAGAGATCACACCCCAAGTCCTTATCCGTAAGGCAGAAAGTCTAGAGAAGAACCTTGTGGCGAGGTTGGTACTCTCCTCGTCCACAAACGCTTGAAGAAGAAGTCAGGTCAAGGGACTACCCCGACGACTGCACCCCACGGTGCTGGCACGCCTGCTCACACGCTCAAAAGAGACAGTTTGCAAGCCAACTGGTTTTGGAGCCAAACAATGTCAAAGAGTTTTAATTATCAACTCTAGTTTCTTTCCACTATAAATCTTTACACTCCAATGGCCGATGGGTATGTGAAAGTGGAGCGGTTACCAAAAGTGTGGAGGGTGGTAAAATAGTTGTTACCATTTTTTATTTATTTTTTATTTTTTATTTTTTATTTATCAAAGAAGAACTTCATTAATAATGAACTGCTTATAACGAGTTTTAGGCGACATGTCTTACATAGAAATGCCCACTAGACTTCACACTGGAACTCTATAATGACTGACTCCAAACTTGCACTACAACTGTATGGCAAAGACAAAAAGCGCAGGAGCAATGAATCCTTGACATCTCACCTCTCGTCTAGCCAGTAAGAACTCTAAACTAGACGACTCACTTGTGCATTTCAACACTAACTCACCAACCAAAATCCTCCTGACCAGCTTTGATCGACCAAGTCGACACTCGTTGTGACCTAATTAACTCGACCAAAAGGATTGCCGAACATTCGGACCTGGGACTAAAGAAAACCCAACACCATCACCACCCTATTGTCAACACCGTTAATCCTCAACTTCTCCAAATCGCCATCTCCTCCGACCCGAACCCAGACAGGAACGACCCACTAGAAGGTCAAGGATGATTGTCTACGCAACAGCCAGACATTTTCGCCACCACTGTTGACCCAACTCCAGAACAGGAACGACCTTCAAGACGGCAAGAGAGAAGACTATCTCTGCCACACCCTTTGTAGTGTCTTATTACCAACAACACACCAACTGCCAAGCAAACAAAAAACTAAAAGCTTTAAAACATATGACAACACCTAATGGACCTAGAGAATTGTCCCATGCCCAATTACCACCAGGCCCAGGCCGAGCCCACAATCAGACTAAGGCCCAGACCGTTGCCGCCGTCAACCAAGCATCGCCGGCCAATCCCCAACAGAACAACATCCCCCACCACCGTAGCGTCACCCATCTGGTCGCGACTCCTCCTAACCACCACCAGCCCCGCCAGACAGTCTCCATTGTCCCACCATCGTCCCCATATCCCATCATCCAATTTGCATCTGGATTGCGAGCACAACCACCGATTGAACAAAGGTAACGAGGAGCCCAACCTCGCCGACACTGTGCCATCACCATGCACCGACCATCTCATCCAGATCTGGCCACCCTGTACCACCCCGCCTCCAACCCAGCCTCATCGTTGAATCATTCCAACAAAAGCTGAAGCCGCGATCCAGATTAGATCCGTCAAAACCATCCACCAAACAAGACACCACCACTCCCTGCTAACTGAAAGCACGCTCGCACGTTGAAGAGGGACGACGAGAGAGGAAACAACCTGTCCGACGACAATGCCGCAAGGACGTGCCGCCGGACGAGCTCAAGAAACGATCGAGAGAAACTCCTAGGCGTGTGCGGTGCGTTCTAGGTCTAAACTCTTATTGTTTTTTGTATTTATTTTTTGTTTTGGATGTTGACATTATTATATCCATTTCGTCATCGGTAGGTGTGGAATAGTATTGGACTGTGTCAGATCATGGTGGTTGCCAGGGCTTTACCAATTTGGGTCCAGTCGGATTCAAATTGTTATAGATTGTGGTAGTGCGGTCTTGGTCGAGTTCGGATCGTTGGCGATGGTCGTGGTTATGAAAATGAGTGGTGGAGCAGGATTGGTAGTACACGACAGTTATTGGGTTCCCCGAATTTGGATGCCCAATTTTCTGGTTGTTGAAAATTATGGTCCTCTCTTCTCCCTCTTCTCCATTTTTTTTTTATTGGTTTCAGGGTAGGACTATCAATTCCGACATGACCTGATAACACGACTCGAAACCCGCACGAAATAAAGTGAGTTGAACCCGCACAATTAAAAAGCGGGTCAGCCATGGGTCAACCCACCATGATCCATTTAATAAATGGGTCGGCCACGGGTCAACCCGCCAACACAAAGTGAACCTGTATAACCCGATTATGCTATACTTCTTCTTGACATTTTAGACGTTGGGAGTATTTGATCATAGGATTAGACAATTTGAAATATTTTGCTTTATAATTATTGGATTTAATTATTTATGAATACATATAATTATTTATATTCTTCGTCTTGTAGAGTTTTTAGTCAATTTAATCAATTTATGCATTTTTTTTTAGTTAAATGGGTCGCATTGTTAACCCTTAAATTGGTCATTTTGTCTAACACGACACAACATATTTGTTAAATGGGTTAAGCGGGTTGGAAATGGGTAACCCGTTTAATAAATAGGTTGGGTTTGAGTTTAAATTTTGACACAATTATTAAATGGATTGGGTTTTGGTTTGTATCTTGTGACAAGGAAAATACCTTGACCCGACACGACCCATTGACAGCCCTATTTCAGGATTTGAAATTTGAGAGAGAATTTTGGGCTATTTCTCGCTTCTCGATAGCAAGTCCATTTGGCCAAGATTGTTGTAATTATTATTTTCTGGTGAATTGGTGAATGTGACAATCTCTGATTAGCCTCAAGTGCACTATGCATACTACAATTGATTGCTTAGGCAAGAAATTATTTAAAAAAAAAAAACACATTATGTGCCTTCGTCAAAGTAACTGACGAAGAGGGAATCAAGGAATTGCAATCACAGCTCAATCAGCATTTAATATCATTATTGTCGTTGATGTTTCCGTTGTAATTCTATCCTCTATAAAGGGACTATGAAATGAAATGAGTAGACCAATTCTAATTTACTTTTACAAGTTATCAGCATGAGTCTAGCTTCGAAGAAAAAAAAACCCAAACCCTAGAAAATTTTTTTTTCTACCGTCCTAAAAAAAAAAAATCTTCTTCCTTGCCCAACGACCACCCGTGCCTGCAGATCCTAGCGCCCCCGCGCCAGCAACGACGCTGCTGCATAGGCCTCCAGTCCTGCCCTGCCCGCCTGCAGCAACCTAGTGCGCGCACGCCCAGCCTCCGCACCGCCTTCTCGCTCTCCAGCTTGTCTTCCTCCACCGTGCCCACACACAGCAGCCCACCTGCGCAGATTTACGGCCGCACCACAATGCCTTGATCTACCAGAAGGTGGAGGAAGAAGAAGAAAGAAAGAAAAGAACAAAAAAAGAACAAGGCCCACTGCTGAAAAGAGAAAGGAAGCGGCCCAGTTTTCTCAAGTCCAAAAACATCGCTACGCATGCCTGCATCAACACACGCGTGCGCTAGGATCGTTTTATTTTCTCAAAACCAAGTATGTTTTTTTTTTTTTATATATATTTTTGGCTGCCTTATTTATATTTCACTTTTCATATATCTTATTATATGTGTTATATATAGGCCTGGACTCGGGTCGGGCAGGGCCTAAAATTTGGTGAGATCGAGACCGAGCCCGAAACAATCGGTCCGGGCAGGTTCGGGCTTTTTCAAAAATGGAAACCGATAGAAACCGACCCCAAACGGGCCGGTTCGGTCTTCGGGCTTTTCGGGCCCAAATCCAGTTTCCCAGCTTTATGTAAAATACACACAAAATTGGGTGAGAGGCAGGGTTTGAACCCCCGACCTCCTACACGAAACCCTTGCTCCCAACCACTGGAGCACAAGACGGTCTCAACATAATTTGTCCAAAGTTTATATTTATTTGATCCTAAGCGAGAGAAATGAAACAAAACAAAACCTAGAAATGCAGAACCCTCTTTCACTTTCTTCTCTCTCTCTTTTCTAGCCTTATTCTTCTTCTTCTTCTTCGTTTTTTGTTTGTCCCCCTTTTTTTCTTCCTCCCCAATCCCCATTAATCCATTATGCAGTTCTCTCTTTAGTCTTTACCATATCTTCTTCTTCTTCTTCTTCTTCTTCTTCTTCTTTTTTTTTTTTTCTCTTTTCTTCCTCCCCAATCCCCATTATGCAGTTCTCTATTTACCATATCTTCTTCTTCTTCTTCTTCTTCTTCGGCGACTTCGATCTACTCCGCTCCGAGCTTCAAGCTCAAGAAGCCATCAAGAAAAGAGTTTTTGCAGGTGAAGGAGTTTCTCAGCTTCACTGGTTCCCAAGGTAAGATTACTCAAAGCAACAACTTTCTCTGTGTTCCCATGTCCTATGCTCAAATTTTAATAGTTTGTTTCATATGGGTTCTTCTGAAATTTTGTACATTTGAGTATGGAGAAGGAGGAGGAGGAGCTGGCTTGGGAGGAGAATCTCGAGAGGCTGAGATGGAGGAGAAATCGGTTCGGGTCGGTCTTTCGGTCCAGGAAAATATCAAGCCCGACACCGACCCGATAAACTGTAATTCGGGTCGAGTTTTGCACCGAACCGACATTTTCCAACACAAAACCGAACCGAATCGGGCTTTTTTTCTCGGTTAAGGTCGGGTTCTCGGGTCCAGACGCCCAGCCCTAGTTATATATATTCGTGAAATCTAAAGCATGTGAATTTTATTTATGTTAACTATTTTTAAGCATGCTTTATATTTTATTGTTTATTATATGTGTTTTTTGTAAATTTTCAAGCATGTCTTGTGAATTTTACATAATTATGTTTAAACATGTTTTAATTATGCTATTGTTTATACATGCCATATATATTTTGTTATATATTATTTATGAAATTTTGAGCATGTTTTGTGATTCTTATTTACGCTTATATAATTACCCTATGTATGCTGATAAGAGCATATTTATGCGATGTTAATAGCGTTAATCTCCATACTTTTATTGTTAGTTTAGTGTATTTTCTAGTTATTTACTTTGTTTATTTGTTTTATAGGTATCTTGGAGTAAAGAAGAAGAAAAGAAGTAAAAGAGGGATTGAAAAGTAAAATCGAGAAATCTGCCTGTGCAGATCAGTTAACTTCGACAGAGCACTGAGACCAGCTCAGAACGATCCAGATGATGATCTTTATATTGATGGATAGCCTCGGATGTCTAGTTTCCGAATCTTTTTACGGCTCATCAATATCATTTTTCTAGAGGAAGTTATGGCCGATTTAGTACAAGAAGGTCAGGCTGCGCGTGAATCTGAGGTTGGACGGGAATTTATGTTTCGAGGCCCAAATCACACCGAGAAGCCCGAGGACGAGTTTGTGCTTCATATTCCGACTTATGATGGACAAATGGCACGATGTGAATGGTTAGAATAAGTCATCAAGTTCAGGAGCCAATAGGAAAACTCCACCTAAGCACTTGAACCCTAAATCTTTTAGGTTTTGGATTTCCTAACCTCTAAGCATATAAAAGGAGATCAATCTGCAGCAGCTCCTTTCTTCTTCCTCCCTTTTCATGATTTTGGTGTTTTTGATTCCAATTATGTGTGACTAAATTTCCAGTAGTTAGGGGGCAGTTGAAGCCCCTAGACATGATCCATAACATGCTTTGACATTCAATTTATTTTCCAATTAATAAAGTTGAGGTTTTGTTTACCGATTTCTCATTGATGAATTCTATGTTTGTGTGCTTTGGAGGCCTACTTAGTATGCATGCTAGGGTTCTAATACTTTGATTGTTTGATGCCTGGATCAATAGTTGGATCCCTCAAATTATCTAGAGAAGTAATTGGTAGTTTTCACTAGCAAGTAAACAAAACCCTAGGTTTAGCAAGACTCTAAGTTATTTGCGATGCCTAGTGATTGCTCAAACTCTTTTCAAACTTAATGATCTCTGCATGTTTAATCTAATAAACGTACCTTTAGGTTGCATTGCTTGGGAATAGTCTAGGTGTAGAGCACTTCCTGCCTAGCGTACAAAGTAAGAAAGGGTAATAGGTTGTGTTCAAGCGTACCGAGCCAATCTGAGCGTCTTCAACTAAGTTAATTGGTAGCAAATTGGACAAAGTGTGTTGTGTGTGATTGTTGGGGGTGGATACTTCCTTCCTAGCTAGTTTCATTATCTTGACATCAACCAACTTCAAATCTGCTTCAATTTCGTTTTTCTTTCTGTTATCTGTTTTTCTGTATTTTATTTCCATAGCAAATCAACTCCGAAATTCACCAAATTTTGTGTGCTGGACTCCTTGTGTGTCTAGTACGCCTCTGTAAATTTTCGTATTTTTCTAGGCTGTTTTGGTTAGGTTTTTAGTTTATTTTTCGACTGCTGTTCAGTAGGAGCTGCAGTCACGTTTTTGTGACTTTTGTTGAAGCACTTAGTTTAACTTAATCCTCTCCGGGAGACCCTTATTTCTCTATACTACGATTGACATATTTGCAAGAGAATAAGGAAAATCAATAGCTTTTAATTTAGCTATCATATGCCTTTATATTATAATTGTTTTATTTAGAATGCTACATATAAATTACGTTTTGCCATGATAATGAAAATTCATGCGCATATAAATACATACTTACCGTGATAAAGCATCTTCACATAACATCGAAATGTGACCATTACGAATCTTGGTCTTGAAATCTAATTCATATTCTTGGAAAATAATTCATGCACGTGGATGTCCTTATGACTGCGTAATTTATATATCTTCTCTCTTGTTTATGTAGATGGCTGATCCAACTCGACCTGAATTTGACATTTTGGACTCAGAAGGACTTAAGTACCATCGTTGGGTTTCCGATGTAGAAACTGCCTTTGTGGCAAAACATTACACTGCCACCATTACCAACCCCAAAGACGATGTACCGTCTAAAAGGGTGAAAGCAAGTGCATTAATGTTTCTGAGGCGACATATTAATCCTAGCCTACTGTAAGCCCCGGAAAAATGTATCGAGATTAATGGAGATCGTACGCTAAATTATTCAACGATCTCGATAAATGTCAAGGTGCTCGAGAATATTTTCAGAAATTTTCATAAAGTGAAATCCTCAATTTAGGAGTTGGATAATAAAGTACACATCATGACGAGTTCATTAAAATTTTCGGGGAATTTTCCGGATACCCGAGCTATTTATAGCTATTTTCCGAAGTTGTGGAATTTTAGAAAAATAAATTAAAGAAATAGGATTTTCTGCGGTGCAATCCTGGCCGTTGATCTATCCACCGCTTCATCCTGGCCCTTGATTACAAATTAGGTTGAGGTATATAAAGCCCTTGATCAGATCAAGGACAGAGATTGAAGCAGAAAACACGAGAGAGAGAGAGAGCTGGGAGCTCTGACCCGGACGCCACCGACCTGAGAAGGAAACCCGGCCGTTGCGCCACCGTCCGGCCACCCCACGACGGTGCACAGGCCCAATCTCGTTCGTCTCTGCGTCGCCTACATCCCAGTAGCCTCGAATTATCCATGCACTGAGCTGGGACGGAGAATCGACGACGAGAAGCCCGAGCTCTTTCCGGTAACTTCTGCAATTTCCGGTGACTCCGGCCACCGATTGGCTTATATGTGGTATGGAAATTCATCCCCTCGTCATTCTCTACGAGCCTGTGTATTTAGTTTTTCGTTTTGATCGGATTTTGATGATTCTCGAATTTGGTGGTTTCGGCCTTGCTGTGTTCTTCGACGCTGGTAGCTTTTCCGGCTATCCTGGGCTTGGCTTCCACCTCGATTTCACCTGTAGACGAGGAATTGAGAAGCTTTCTGGATTGTAGCCCGAGAACCTGATGTTCATCACCATTCCAGTTTCTACAGTGAGCTCAAGAAGCTGAGTTTGGGTGATTGAAGTGGAATTCTGATTTTCCGAGGTAAAATCCCGACCTTGACTCAAACTTTGGTACTTGGTGATAATCGGATATTAATCCCTGAAAGTTGAGGATTTGGGTTGGCTGTGTGGTTTGGTTTGCTTGTGCATAATGGGTTGTTGTGTTGTTATGTTTGATTGTGGCTATTGTTAGTTACGAGACAAAGGTACAAAAATTAAATTATGAATGGTTGTGTTGATGAGAATTGGATGATTGTGAAAGGTTTGGGAGGGATCAAGTTTAATTATGGGTGTCCAGAGTAAATCAGGTCTACCCATATTGAGTCGAAAATATATGTTGGAAAAATATTGGGTGTCCGTAGAATTACTATGCGACACAATCTTTAAGTAAAGTGAACTTATTTATTGGTGGAATTGAGAATTGAACGTAGCTTTCGTTGCTTGAGTGCTACGTGAAGTGATGATAAGTAAAGAAAAGGGATTATTATATATTGGGTGGCCTTAGTAATTGGGTGCACTTAATTCGGGTTAATTATTGAACTTGTCAATATTGGTCAAATTAAGAAATGTCGGTCAAACAATGGTCAAAGCGGCCAATCCTGGTCAAACCAGGAAAGGGTAGTCAACCTTGGTAAACTCCTGGTCAAACCGGGAAAAGTTGGTTGGACAATTTATTAATTGTCAAGAATTCATATAATTGTTCAATGGATGATTAACGGCTGAAATGTCGGAACTCAGGACTCCAGTTACCCGAGGAACAGAAGGTTTGCGACTCTCGGAATACGTGAGAGAAAGCATCGAAATCCAGGGAGGGATTAGGAACTCTCCTCGATGCGTGTTTTTACTTCCTTAGTTGTTTTCAATATGATGCATGTTACATAGTGTGGCTTGGTTAAGTTAAAATGCAATGCATACTGACCAAACCGTATGAGAACTGTGATGGCTTGAGAGCGAAAGAGGCACTGACTTCCTTGGGTTCGATTCCCTAAACCTCCCGAGAGTTAGCTACACCGGTCAGACGGTGAGCGATCGCAATGACGACCCGATCCATGTGTGTAGCTAGGTAGTGGACGCTCTCGCTACGCTTACCTGGTGATAACTTAAATTGAGGTAAGGTCGTGTAGTGGGTCTATGGGACCAGCCAACAGGTAAAACTTGGATTTGGCGCCGTATTTATTTAAGCATCATGCATCAGTTTTCAAGTTGAAAAACATTAAAGTTTGTCGTTCTTTTTAAATGTTTGGTTTAAGCATGTTTTCATACTGAGGCCTCAATAATTTATTTATCGGTTTTCAAACCTAGTCGAGTTAGAGTTCCTATTGAGCAGCGAGGATGAAAGCTCACCCCTACAACAGTATGAATGCAGGTACTGTGCATTGGTGACTGGACAGTAGCGGGCGGAGCTGGGTGTGCGAAACTCGGTAAATCATCATTTGGATTTTATTTTAAACTCTCTTTCTCGAACTTCGTGTTTCGGAGCTTGTTGTTATATAGCCTCGTGTTAAATTTAGTTGAATTCTCTTTCATTGAAATTCATACTTCGTCTGATCCTTATCCAAGTTCTGGACGAACGAAATAGAGTTTAGTAACTCAGGTTTTCATCTCAAAAATATTTGTAGCTTCCGCTGTGTTTAGACAGGAAGTTTTCAAACAAAATGCCTAGTGATTCTCTAGGATGTAAATCGATCGTTCGATTTATGTTTTAGAGACTCGCGGCACTGTAACGAGCTTAAGCTGGTGAGGTGCAGCTTGGACATGTTGCCCTAAAGGCACGTCTCAATTTATGTGAAAGGAAACTCATAGAAGATGATATGATCCAGAAAACTCTTTCCACTTTTCCTACTTCAGCACTTATACTAGCGAACCAGTATAGGCTAGAGTATGACAACAAAAGAATCACAACCTTCAATAAGCTAATCAACCTTCTACAAGTGGCTGAGAGGCATAATGAGGTTCTTTTAAGGAACAATGTCAGGCCCGTTGGGACAAAGAAAATTCCCGAGACTAATTATGGAAAACTGAAAGATGGAAATAACCCCAATGCAATGGGGGTTGGATGTGCTGATCCCTACCCATGTGGCAACAATGCACCACGTGGAAAGGGATGTGGGGGGTCGTGGTATGGGCCATGGAGGCCCTCCCAATGTATGGCGCAAAGATGGTGGTGCTGGCCCTAGTCGTCATGGAAACAAGGTGAAGGCACCTAAGAACCCTTCAGTCAAACAGGAAAGAGTTGACAATGAACCCTGCTATAGGTGTGGAGTCATTGGGCATTGGTACAAGAACTACCAAGCAAGCAACAGAGTAGCAGCCACTTACAAGAGATATAGGGAGTCTAAAGAACAAGAGGCTCACTATATGGAAGAAGGAGGCCATAACCCAGACGTCAACCTCACAATTGCAGACTTCAATGGCAACAAGGAACTTGCTCAGTCAATGGATGCTCCAGATTTTGACAAATCTGCTTTATTTATTTTATTTTCCAAAAACAGTTGTGAAGGCATAATACCTCATTTTTAATTAGACTATTGCTTGGTCTTAAAGTTTATTTAAATAATGGTTTATTTAAATAATGGCTTGATGAATTAGGTTTCTGAACAAGACCTTGATTTGATTATCATTGACTTATTAATAAAATTCAGATTTTATTCTTAAGGATTGAATTTATTCGATTTTATTTATTACACATATATGCATGATTCGAAATAGTACTCTAAAGATGTAAAGCAATACATCTAGAAAAAAATATTAGAATGAAAAGATTATCATTCTACCTAAATACAAATACTCTAAAGAATATGAGATATATTTTCGAATTAATTAATAATACCTCCCATTTACTTGTAGGAATGAGTCGAGTAGAACTTGAGTGCTTAGTTGATAGTGATAGGCCTCATCAAAAAGCCCGCGGATCAAGTGGACCGATGGAGGCCCGCCGGCCCTGAGGGCCAAAAGCCCGGCCCGGCCCGTCAAAAAGCCCACAAAAGCCCGCCTCGGTGGGCCGATGGAGGCCCGCCAAAAAGCCCGCAAAAACCAGGCCCGGCCCGCCAAAAGCCCGCTAGGCCCGACCTGTAAAAGGCCGCTAGGCCCGGCCCGTAAAAGCCCGTAAACTATTATATATATATATATGTGTGTGTGTGTGTGTGTTTATATATATATATATATATATATATATATATATATATATATATATATATATATATATATATATATATATATATATAGACACACACACACACACGTGTATGTGTATGTTTATATATATATAGATATATGTGTGTGTGGAAGTTCTCATACTTCTATATAAAATATGTGCATATATATTCTAAAAAACAAGTGACAACGGTTGACCAATTCGATCGGATTCGCAAAATATGGTGAAATTGGCTAAATTTTTTACCACACTCATAATTTATTGTAATAATCACATCCACCGGTCGATTTTTTCATTTTATTTGAATTTATAGAGGTTGCTCTTTGGAGTGTATGATATATAAATATAGGTTTGTAAGAGTAACTAAGTTTGACCTAGTTGATCGAATTCGAAACGAGAACTAAATTGGCTGGATTTTTTACAACCACAATAAAACATTACAATATCTCCATCAAGCGGTTGGTTTCTCCAAATTCATCTTCGCTTCATGGTTGCTTTAGAATGGACCTCAACAATTTAAATGCAATGTATAAGTCATACAACTTTAGAAGGGAAATTGGTATAAGCCAACGTATTTGTAACTAAAATTGAAATTTTTATCTTATGTCCATGCACATCCATTGACTGAATATTTATATACATGATGTGAAAAAATAAACACGTTTCGCGGTCGTCATGTCATCGGTCAACCAAGAAGACATACAAGTGACAACGGTTGACCAATTCGATCGGATTGGAAAATATGGTGAAATTGGCTAAATTTTTACCACACTCATAATTTATTGTAATAATCACATCCACCGGTCGGTTTTTTTATTTATTTGAATTTCTAGAGGTTGCTCTTTGGAGTGTATGATATATAAATATAAGGTTTATAAGAGTAACTAAATTTGACCTAGTTGATCGAATTCGAAACGAGAATCAAATTAGCTGAATTTTTTACAATCACCATAAAACATTACAATCTCTCAATCGAGCAGTTGATTTCTCTAAATTCATTTTTCACTTCATGGTTGCTTTAGAATGAACCTCAACAATTTAAATGTAATATACAAGTCATACAACTTTTGGAGCAAATTGATATAGACAAACTTCTTTGTAATTAAAATTGAAATTTTTATCTTATGTCTACGCACATCCATCGATGAAATATTTACAGACGTGATGTGAAAAATAAGCACGTTTCGCAGTCGTCATGCTATTGGTCAACCAAGAAAACATACAAGTGACGACGGTTGACTAATTCGATCGAATTCTAAAATATGGTGAAATTGGCTAAATTTTTTACCACGCTCATAATTTATTATAATAATCTCATCCAACGGTCGGTTTTCCCATTTTATTTAAGTTGATAGAGGTTGCTCTTTAGAGTTTGATATATAAATATAAGTTTATAAAAAATATTATCTTTAAAGATTTATTTGTAAATAAAGCCAGCAAGGCCCGCCCCAAAAAAGCCCGCAAGGCTTAGCTCAGCCCGCCCGAAAAAGCCCGCGAGGCCCGCATTAAATGGATGGGCTTGGATCCTTCAATTTACAATAAAGCCAGGCCCCGCCCGGCCCTCTACTATTTAAAAATGGAGTAAGGCCCGGCCGGCCCAAGCCCGCTACGAATGGATGAGGCCTAACTAGATAGTGAGACTACCCACACCATATTAAGAAATATGTAATTATTCATTGAATTAATAGCCTATAATTCCTCTGTGACTATGATGATTGGATCATCACAAGTAATAAAAGGGCTAGGAACTGCCAAATTTTTGCTGCCTTACGGCACAATGTTTAGAGTCACAGACGCTCTGTATGCACCGAGAGCTAATCAAACCTTGTTAATTTTCAAAGATATTCGTGTCAACGGTTTTCATGTAGAAACACACTGAGAATGGAACCAATTACCTTTATATTACCTCTAATGAATGTGGAAGGAAACAGAGAAACTAATGAGTCAATGTAGTGGATTGTACCTCACTACTATTCGGATCATTGAATCCTATGCTGTCACCAACAATGAAATGTGGGACACTGACTCATACAGGCTTTGGCATGATCGCCTAGGGTACCCCGGTTGTGACATGATGATCGGTATTTTAAAGAACTCACACAGACATCCCTTCTTTCTAGTGAAAAATAAAATGGGACAAAAATCCGCCACACTGCAAGGTGTCGGTCTTAGTACTACTTAAATGCAGTCATTGCCTTCTGATGTACCAGAAGCACTACCTCCCTCGAATTACGCCTCATTGACTATTTCAAAAGCACATCACTCGTTTTGCAAAGCCTTCTTTTTAGCAAAAACAGGATCGAGACCTCCCCATGCTAAAGACACAAAACAAAACATTTCATTCTTACAAAGGATACAAGGAGATATCTGTGGACCTATCCATCCAGAATGCAGGACCATTCAAGTACTTTATGGTTCTGGTGGATGCTTCGACACACTGGTCACATGTCGCATTATTGTCCACAAGAAATGTTGCATTTGCAAAACTCCTAGCACAGATTATACGTTTAAGGGCTCACCACCCTGATCACCCTATCAAGTCTATAAGGCTTGATAACGATAACG